>NW_028270154.1:63197168-63349833 GCF_037043375.1 Chiloscyllium plagiosum | reverse complement strand
CCCGTTTCCTCCCACAGTCCAAAGATGAGCAGGTCAGGTGAATTGGCCATGCTAAATTGCCCTTAGTGTTAAGGTGCATTAGTCAGAGGGAAAAGGGTCTGGATGGGTTACTCTTCAGAGAGTCAGTGTGGATTGGTTGGGCCAAAGGGCCTGTTTCCACACTGTAGGGAATCTAATCTAATCTAATCAAAAGAAAAGGGACTAGATTAGTTTGGGATATCTGGTTGGCATGAAAGAGTTGGTCTGACGGGTCTGTTTCCATGCTGTAAATCTCCATGACTCTATAATGCTAATCATGTGACTCAGATAACCAATTTGCCAACCCATGAAAGTAATTTCAGTTACTAACCTCACAAAAAACTTTTCAGATTTTGAAAACCTCCATATGATTAACATTCTCAATATTATGTGTTGTAGTGAAAAAGTTCAAAGCTTTTAAGCACTTTCCATAATTGAGTTATCTTACTATATATACATTATGGTGGATCTTTGATTGAGTTGTCACATTGTTTTAATTCTCAGCTTTTTAAGTGTAGTAAGAACAATTTTGATTAAACAAATTCCAGAAAGAAATTCAAACAAACAATAAAAAGATGTTAAAAGATACGGTATTGTCCAAAATCTTGAATTTTATTGCTGACTAAAATTTGTAAGAACAGATTAATGCAAATATCCTTATTCAACACCATCCACAACTCCTCAGATAGTGAGAAGGTTGTGCTTATATGCAACAAAACCTGGACAACATCTAAGTACTGGCTGTTAAGTAAACAAATGATATTCAAGCTACACAAAGGATAGTCAATGACCATCTCCAACACAAGTGAATCTAACCACCTCCCTTGATACTCAGTAGCATTACCATTGCTGAAGCTGGTGGCTCAGTGGTTGGGGCAGCTCAATCATTGGGGCAGCACAATGGCTCAATGGTTAACACTGCTTCCTCACAGCACCAGGGACCCAGGTTCAATTCCAGCCTCAGGTGACTGCAGTTTGCACATTCTCGTTGTGTCTGCGTGGGTTTCCTTCCACAATATAAAGATGTGCAGGTTAGGTGAATTGGCCATGCTAAATTGCCCATAGAGTTCTGGGATGTGTAGGTTAGGTGCATTAGTCAGGGGTAAATGTAGAGTAATCAGGTAGGGAATAGGTCTGGGTGAGTTACTCTTCAGGAGGTCAGTGTGGGTTTGTTGGATTAAGATTAGATTAGATTCCCTACAGTGTAGAAACAGGCTCTTTGGCCCAACAAGACCACACCAACCCTCTGAAGAGTAACCCACCCAGACTGATTTGCCTTCTTTTACCCCTGACTAATGCACCTAACACTATGGGCAATTTAGCACGGCCAATTCACCTGACCTGCATATATTTTGGAATATGGGGGAAAAGCAGAGCACCCAGAGGAAAACCATGCAGACATGGTGAGAATGTGCAAACTCCATAGTCACCCGAGGCAGGAATCGAACCCGGGTCTAACCACTGAGCCACCATGCCACCCCATGATATGCAGGTCAGGTGAATTGGCCATTCTAAATTGCCAATAATGATAGGTGCATTAGTCAGGGGTAAATATAGGGTAGGGGAATGGGTCTGGGTGGGTTACTCTTCGGAGGGTTGATGTAGACTTGTTGGGCCAAAGGGTCTGTTTCCATACTGAAGAGAATCGAATCTAATCTAATCTAATCTAATCTTGGGCCAAAGAGCCTGTTCCCACACTGTAGGGATTCTATGATTCTAAGCCATGGCTATCAAAATTGCGGGGATTACCATTGACCAGAAAACGAATTAGACTACCCACACACATAATGTGGCTACAAAAGCAGGTCAGAGACTTGGAAATCTGTGATGAGTAACTCATCTGCTGTATTCCATCTACTAGTCAGGAGTGTGAATAAATACTTGCCATTTGCTTGGACAGGCGCATGTCCTAAAGATTGAAAAAAGCTTACAACCATCCAAAGTTGTCCACTTGATCGCCACACTATTTGCCATCTTCAATATTTATTCCTTCCATCAGTGGCAGCGATGTGTACCAGATGCATAGCAGCAGCCTGCTCAGACCTCTTCAGTAGCACCTTCCAAACCTATGATCTGTACCACCTATAACACAATGGCATTACTTACATAAGAACACCGCCTCCTGAAAGTTGTCCCATAAGTAACTCTGACCTGACCTGGAACAATGTTGTCATACTTTCAGTGTCACTTGGTCAAGATCCGAGAACTCCCTCGCTAACAGCATTATAGGTGTCCTGATACCCCAGGGACTGCAGCAGGCACCTCATCACTACCTTCTCCAGTGCAATTAGGAATAGACGATAAATCCTGACCCAGCCAGCAGTATTCACCTTTCCTAAACAAACAAAACAAAAATATCAAAGAAATAAAAATTGAACATACTGGAAATGCTCAGCAGGACAAGCAATAACTCTATTTCTTTCTGCAAAAATAAGCACTGATGTTCTAATGGAAAATTCTCTACAGTAGAGAGCTGTGTTTGAGAACCTACTACCTGGTAACGTATATAAAGGAATGTTGCAGCATGTAAGAAGTTAAAGAGCCTTGCCTAGAAATGAGGAGCAAGCAGTCTTGGGGACAATGTATGTGCAGACACCCACAGCCCAGCGATATCAATGTGCAGCAAGCAGTATTGGCTTAAAGTACATAGTAAAGCATGATGGCTGCCAGGGGAAAACCTCCACAGCCAAGATCTGGAGGTAAAAACACAGTCCAGATATAGCTGAACAGAGAAGACCCCAAGGACAGTAAAAGATAGCAGAAGAAATCAAAAGTATGATCAAGTAAAAAGCAGGAAGACTCTGAAGGCAAAGAAAAGGCTTCCAGAAGACTTCACTTAGAGGTCTACAGAGTGGGAAGATTCATAAAGGTGGGAAACAAAGAACCATGGCAGACCTTGAAGCCGAGTCGCAAAGCAGCAATATACTGGAGAGTAAAAATGCAGAACCAGAACCTTCAATGATATGAAGGCGAAACCCAAGTACTCACTCAGGTTAGTCTGGCACAAAGGTTCAGAGGGGTAGCAGCTCTGTTAGAGGCCTTGCCATTATCTCAAACATTTGATAATGAAGAAGGCCCATAATAAGACCAAATGTGGAAGCTCTGAAAGTTGTCATTTCAATGCTACAGTAAAATTCAGACTTTAATTTGTACACTTTAATTTGTGGTAAGCTCCCTAATTGATGATGGTTTGGTAAAACCAAGTGTGGAATAAAGTGCTACAGAATTTGATGCATTGACTAAAGCATTTGACATGTACTTTAAACCAAAAGAAATTTGGTGATAGAATAGGCGAGATTTAATAAACAATATCAGAGTTCAAGAGAATCAATAAAAGCATTTTTAAAATTGTATTATCTAGCAGGACGTTGCAGTTACAGACGTTTGAAGGATGAATTAAGTAGAGACCATGGAGTAGTTGTAGTGAGCGATGAGAAATTATCAGACCTTTTTCAATCAAAAGCACATTTAACATCAGAACAAATCCAATCCGACTCGCTACACAATCAGAAATCAATGTTGAAGATCAGTCACTACTGTGAGGAACATTTGGAAATTCTTCTGAAGTAGTCAGATGGACAGGCCCCTAGGTGGCAATTTAATCCTCCTGAAACTCATCAAAATTCCAAAGCAGTGGAGATTAACATCATCAGTTATATTAGGATGAATGAGATGTAGCTTCAAAGAGATTCACAAGTGCAATGAATATCCAATGATGGAGAAGGTGCAAGGGGGGTGGGGGAGAGACTGCTATAAGTGCAGTCAGTTAGGATACTGTTAGAAGATATTGAAGGTTATCAGCAGTTCCTTTGGCTCAAAAACAAATAAAAAGTCCCGCAGAAGGAAACTTTCTAGACAACTGAAAATAATAAGACAACACTAAGGCCTTCTATAGATACATCAGGAATAAAAGAATGACGAGAATAAGAGTAGGGCCAATCAAAGATAGTAGTGTGTGGAATCTGAGGACATAAAGAAAGCACTTAATGAATACTTTTCATCATTATTCACATTGGAAAAGGGCAATGTTAGTGAGAATACGGAAATGCAGGCTCTAAGGTTATATGGGATTGAGGTTGATAAAGAGGAAGTTTTAGCAATTTTGGAAGATCTGAAAATAGATAAGACCCCTGGGCTTGATGGGATTTATCCTTGGATTCTCTGGGAAGCCAGGGAGGAGATTGCAAAGCCTTTAGCTTTGATCTTTATGTCATTGTTGTTGACAGGAGTAGTGCCAGAAGACTGGAGGATAGCAAATGTTGTTCTTTTGTTTAAGAAGGGGAATCGGGACAGCCCTGGTAATTGTAGGCCAGTGAGCCTTACTGCAGTTATGAGTATGATGTCAGAAAAGGTTTTAAGAGATAGGATTTATGATAAACTGGAAAGGAATAAGTTGATTAAGGATAGTCAACATGGTTTTGAGAAGGCAAAAGTGAGGACTGTAGATGCTGGAAATCAGTCTAGATTAGAGTGGTGTTGCAAAAGCACAGCTGGAAGGGCTGATGAAGGGCTTTTGCCTGAAACGTCGATTTTCCTGCTCCTCGGATTCTGCCTGACCTGCTGTGCTTTTCCAGCACCACTCTAATCTATCACGGTTTTGTGTAGGGTAGTTTGTGCCTCACTAACATTATTGAGTACTTCGAGAAAGTGACCATACAGGTGGATGAAGGCAAAATGGTTGATGTAATGTATATGGGCGTCAGTAAGGCATTTGATAAGGTTCCACACGGTCAGCTATTGCACAAAATACGGAGTTTCAGCATTGAGGGTGATTTAATGGTTTGGATCTGAAATTAGCTAGCTGAAAAAAGACAGAGGTGGTAGTTGATGAGAAATGTTCGTCCTGGAGCTCAGTTACCAGTGATATGCCACAAGGATCTGTTTTGGAGCCACTGCTGTTTGTCATTTCTATAAATGATCTGGATTTGAGCATAGATTAATGGGTTAGTAAATTTACAGATGACGCTAAGGTAGGCAGAGTTGTGAATATTGCCGAAGAGCAACATAGATAAGATGCAAAGCTGGGCTGTGAAATGGTAAATGGAGTTTAATGTGGAAAAGTTTGAGGTATTTCACTTTGGAAGAAGTAACAGGAACGCAGAGTCCTGGGCTAATGGTAAGATTCTTGGCAGTGTGAATGAACATAGAGATTTTGGCATCCAGGTGCATAAATCCCTGAAAATTTCCACCCAGGTTGACGGGGTCGATAAGGTATAGGGGGGGTTGGCCTTTATTGGTAGGGGGATTGAGGTTTGGAGCCACAAGATCACACTTCAACTGTACAAGACACTGGTAAGGCTGTACCTGGAGTATTGCATGCAGTTCTGGTCACTGCATTATCGGAAGGATGTGGAAGCTTTGGAAAGGGTTCAGAGGAGATTTACTAGGATGTTGCCTAGTATGGAAGGAAGGTCTGAGGATACTGAGGCTGTTTTCATTGGAGAGAAGAAGGTTGAAAGACGTATAAGATAATCAGAGGGTTAGATAGGGTGGACAGTGAGAGCCTTTTCCCTCGGATTGTGAAGGCTAACACGTGGGGACATAGCTTTGATTTGAGGGGTGATAGATTTAGGACAGATATTAGGGGTAGTTTCTACACTCAGAGTAGTAGAGGTGTGGAATGCCCTGTCTGCAACAGTAGTAAACTCGTCGACGTTAAGTGCATTTAAATGGGCATTGGACATACACACGGATAATAATGGAACGGTGTACGTTAGATGAGTATCAGATTAATTTCACAGGTTGGCACAATATCAAGAGCTGATGGGCCTGTACTCCACTGTAACATTCAAAGTTCTATGTTCTAAGACAAAAGGCAAAACATTAAAGCCAAAGAACAAACGTGAAGACAACATTTCAAGGTCAGATCAAAAAGAGTCAGAACAGATTCTGAACCATCACCTTGAAGGTTCAAGGCTTTGAAACTGAAATTAAACTCAACACATGGGTAATTGTTGCAATACTGGCAGGCAGCCTGTCATGTTAAAATCTGTCAGCATTAGGCACAGCAATAAGAAAACTCCAAGCTCCAGGAGAGACAAATGTTCAGGTGCACAGGCAAGTAATCATGAAGCTTGGTCACAGTGGATGAGATATCAATGAAACATCATACGTACTAAGGAATCGGAATGTCTCAATGTTGAGCAGAAATGCATATATTCATCAAGGTATCCTGGACAGAATGGATTCAGTACTTCAGAATGAACAGAGAATTTCAGCAAAAAATTCAAAAGCTACTGAAAGGTTTAAAGAAATTGAAAACCCATCTGTTTGCATACTCCAAAAAAAATTTTTATGGGAAAATTAAAAGTCTGCTAGACAGCATAATTGAAAGTAGTGTCATGACACCAGTTAGAGAACTGACACAATGCTAGTAAATGTTCCCAGGACAAATGGAAAACTAAGATTGTGTTTGCGTGAATGCACCGGTTAAACAAAGGAGTTAGAAGAGAAATCTTTCTTATTTCTTTTGTCTATGGTAGTTTGCCAAAATTGACAACAAGCAAGTTTCAAGAAAACTGAAAGCTAAAAGTGAATTTTAATAAAGTAGACCAAGGGTCAAAATTGCTGGCAACATTTATTAAATTATTCAGATAATATTGCTTCAACTGTCTGCAATTTGTGTTAGCATTTTTGTTTCCAAATGACAATGTCTAGAATCCTGGAAGGAAAACTGGGAATCGTTTGCCATATAGATGATACCTTAGAGCATGGTAGAATAAAGAAGTATAACCAGAGAGTCAGTGACATATTAAAGGCATCACAAAACATTGATCTCACATTAATTGAGAAATGCCAATTCTCCAGAATGGCATTAATATTCCTTGGTCACAATTTCCAGAAAAAACAGGAACATAACAGCCATCAGTGATTTTCTGGCACCCAAATGTGTAAATAATGTACAATGCTTCTTAGGTGTGGTACTTTAAATGGGAAAGTTTATACTCAAGTTCGCTTGTCTCACTCAACTGTAAGAGTGAAGAAAAAGCCTGCAACGGTGTTGGAGTCAGGAACAGACTGCAGCTTTTGAAAAGATTTAAAAAGAAGTTACTCTCTATCAATGGTTTTAGCATATTACAATCTGGAATTATTCACAACAGTAGCAATGGATACATTGTTTACAGGACTAAGAAGAGTCTTTAATCATGGACAAACTGATGGGAAACAAAAACACAGCCTGCTTTACATTGAAATCTTTGATAGAGATTTCTGAAAAGGCCATGGAAAAGACTAGCAATGGTTTTCGTCGAGAGTGTAGTTCTGGAAAAGCACAGCCAGTCAGGCAGCATCCGAGCAGCAGGAGAATCGATGTTTCGGACATAAGCTCTTCATCAGGAATGATGAAGGGCTGATGCACAAAACGTTGATCCTCCCGCTCCTCTGATGCTGCCTGACCTGCTGTGCTTTTCCAGCACCACACTCTCGACTCTGATCTCCAGCATCGGCAGTCCTCACTTTCTCCGAGCAATGGTTTTATTCACCTTCAAAGGGAAAATGTAGTTAGTCCCATTCAATTACTATTCCAGATGAATTGAAGTTCCAAGACTTCAATTGTCATAGAAGTGAAAAGGAATTCATGAATTTTAGCTTCTGGAAGAAATAATATGAATTCATCTTAATTCATGTCTAAACAGTTCAGCAAGTTCCCTTTGAAGGCCAGATTACACGTTCTCTATTCTATCCTCAATCAAATGTTGAGCCACAAAGAGCAGTCAAGACTGAGAATTAGCTGTATTCACTCACAGTGAAAAATCATAGGATAATGGGTACTCACCTTCGGTATTATTCATAGGCTAGAAATTACAAATAGAAGGACCAGCCTTAGAGCACAACCTCAAGCTAAACATAACTCTCAAGATGCTAAAGCAAATAGAGAAAACCAATGGCAAAAACCAATATTAGTACAAGGTGAAATATCTGTCAGCCTTTAAAGCTAAAGCAGAAAGTTTGGATAAGGGACAAGAAGTCAGATTCCACAGATTCTTTTTAAAAAACACTGACCAAGATCTTGTCTAGTCAGAATGTGCAAAGGGACATGGGTATGGATCTTATCAGAGCCAAGAAATTAGACCAAATATGATTATCACAAGAGATGGGAGTCACACCAGAAAGTGTTCAGAGTGATAAAGCTATTACATACTCTGCACAATACCATAACTCGAGTTTTGAATTCCATTGAACCAATTCAGGGCATCCAGCCAGAACTTCAGATTGTCTAAACATGAAAGTTTTGGACTTTGTGGTTGGAAATGAGATGTGGATAACATGATAAATAGTGATAATGATATTAATGATTATAAGACTCCCTAAATAAAAACAAACCTCTGGAAAAATGGACACCAAATAGAGAGGAACTTGAGGGGAATTGTCGTATAATTATATTCATATGAATCTTTTATGTTTGAAATTGTCATGTCCAAGATCAGTAAATAAGATGGCTCCAGTCTATAATGACCAAGTGAAGAGAGCGGTCTTAAAATCAACTAAACTGAAAGATGTATTTAGCCTACTATTATTAACACTAAATATTGTTTTCAGGTGTAAATACCGCAAAGAAATTTGTTCAACAATGGATGAAAAACATTGTCATAGGAACATAACATTTTGTAACTATATACCAGTCCAACTCCTTGTATCAAAAGAAAGAATTTTATTTATATGGCATCTATCTATGTACTCAGGATGTCCCCACATACACTTCAAAATTGCTTTTGCATTGTACTGACTACTTTCATGTAGGTAAACACAGAAGTTAATTTGTACACTGTAAGGTCTTACAACAGAAATAGACAAATATCTGGTTAATCTGCTTTTGATATAACAGGTTGAGAAATGAATGTCGGCCAAGGAGTTGGGAAAAGTAATGTACCATAATACAGTCATTAGACAAGAACCCTGTTAAGGGTCATACCTAGAAAACAACACATCCTGCAATACAGCTTTCCATTAGTATGTATAAAATGTTAGTCTCAATTATTGGTTCAAGCCTTGCAATGAACTTAGAGTAAGGGATACATAAGCATGCAACTCTCTGTTTCACATATTCAAATTCCCTTTACTGTATATTCCTCATTGCATTAAGCTCTGTTCTGGGCAGTTGGCTTGTAAAACTTACACCAAAGGACAATATTTGGCAGAGGAAAGCAATTACTTGTTAAGTTTACAGTAATTAACCTGAAGAGAGTTTTTCTGGTGTTTACAAATTTCTTGAGCTTCATTGTGCTAGAGGATTAAATAAGTGTTGCATGAAGTTAGACAAAAGAAAAAGAACATGAATTATTTGGTTGTTCATCAAATCTAAAATCCTGTCAAATTAAATGTCATTGCAGCCTCGTTAGGTTATTAACTACATTATTATCTGAAAATGTCTATGCCCTCCTGGGGCATAAGAACATAAGAAATAGATCCTTTGAACTTAGCCAACCATTCACTAAGGCATTCAACCTCAACTTCACAATCCTGCCCTATCTCCATTGCCCTTGATTTTCTTAAAAAACAAAATTTTATTAATCCTACGTGAATATACTCAATGAGCATCCGCTGTGCTTTGGGGTGATTAAATGAAGAGTTATCTCATGCCAGTCCTCGAAGATCAATGCCTTATCCTGTGAATATATCTGTGTTCTGGATTTCCAGGCTACAGAAGTGGCATCACCTGATCTGTTGTATCTTTTCTGAATATATTTCAATGAGATTATCTCGTCTGTACTCCAGCCAAGACCATGTGTCCTCTCACCAATGCTTCATACAGTTGCAACAAGACTTCCCTACTTTTATATTTCATACCTTCTGCAAGAAAGATCAACATTCCATTTGTCTTCTTAATTACTTGGTGATTTAAGTAGGAGGGCATTCAGATTCCTTTGTACTACAGCATTCTGTAATCTATATTTAAATTATTTCTGCTCTCCTTTTCTTTCCAACAAATTTGACAAACTCACATTTTCCCACATTCTACTCCATCTGTCAATTTTTTGCTCAGATACTTTATTTAGAAAGCTTTGCAACAGGTCCATGTTATTAGACTTCTGAATGGACCTCTCAAATTTCAAATCTAATTAGAAGGTGCATAAAAAGCAAGATTTATGTAACCATGACTTCGTATTTCTTACTCTGTTCAATCACCCTATCATCTTTGTATATGATCTGCTTGTACTACACACAAAACAAACCTTTTCACTGTACTTGGGTACATCTTTGTATTATCAGCAAACCTAGTTATAATACACTCAGTATTTTCATTCAAGTCATGAGTATAGATTGTATAGTTGAGGCCCCAGCACTGATCCCTCTGACACCCAGTTAGTTACATTTTGTCAACATAAAAATGATCCAGACAATAGCAAAGGGTTGTGCTATGCAGAGCTGGCTGCCTGATTTCAGTGTGTGATGCAAAATAGTTGTAACTGGAAATCAATTAATAGCTGCCAAAAAATGAAGGTTTTCGTGGTAGTGGGGAAGGAAGGATGAAATTAACTAAGGATGCAGGGTTTGCATTCAACATTTCACTTTGCTTCGTCCATTAGAACATGGAACATAGAACATAGAACAGGCCCTTCAGCCCACGATGTTGTGCCGACTACTGATCCTCATGTATGTACCCTCATTTCTGTGACCATATGCATGTCCAGTCGTCTCTTAAATGTCCCCAATGACCTTGCTTCCACAACTGCTACAGGCAATGCATTCCATGCTCTCACAACTCTGTGTAAAGAACCCGCCTCTGACATCCCCTCTATACTTTCCTCCAACCAGTTTAAAACTATGACCCCTCATGTTAGTCATTTCTGCCCTGGGAAATAAACTCTGGCTATCGACTCTATCTATGAGGCGGCACGGTGGCACAGTGGTTAGCACTGCTGCCTCACAGTGCCAGAGACCCGGGTTCAATTCCCGCCTCAGGTGACTGACTGTGTGGAGTTTGCACATTCTCCCCGTGTCTGCGTGGGTTTCCTCCGAGTGCTCCGGTTTCCTCCCACAGTCCAAAGATGTGCAGGTCAGGTGAATTGGCCATGCTAAATTGCCCGTAGTGTTAGGTTAGGGGTATGGGTGGGTTACGCTTCGGCGGGTCGGTGTGGACTTGTTGGGCCGAAGGGCCTGTTTCCACACTGTAATGTAATCTAATCTAAAAAAAATGCCTCTCATTATCTTGTATACCTCAATTAGGTCCCCTCTCCTCCTCCTTTTCTCCAATGAAAAAAGTCCGAGCTCGGTCAACCTCTCTTCATAAGCCCTCCAATCAGGCAGCATCCTGGTAAACCTCCTCTGAACCCTCTCCAAAGCATCCACATCTTTCCTATAATAGGGTGACCAGAACTGGACGCAGTATTCCAAGTGCAGTCTAACCAACGTTTTATAGAGCTGCAACAAGATCTCACGACTCTTAAACTCAATCCCCCTGTTAATGAAAGCCAAAACACGATATGCATTTTTTAACAATCCTGTCCACTTGGGTGGCCATTTTAAGGGATTTATGTATCTGCACACCAAGATCCCTCTGTTCCTCCACACTGCCAAGAATCCTATCCTTAATCCTGTACTCAGCTTTCAAATTCGACCTTCCAAAATGCATCACCTCGCGTTTATCCAGGTTGAACTCCATCTGCCACCTCTCAGCCCATCTCTGCATCCTGTCAATGTCCCGCTGCAGCCTACAACAGCCCTCTATACTGTCAACAACACCTCCAACTTTTGTGTCGCCTGCAAACTTGCTGACCCATCCTTCAATCCCCTCATCCAAGTCATTAATAAAAATTACAAACAGTAGAGGCCCCAGGACAGAGCCCTGTGGAACACCACTCACCACAGACTTCCAGGCAGAATATTTTCCTTCTACTACCACTCACTGTCTTCTGTTGGCCAGCCAATTCTGTATCCAGACAGCTAGGTTCCCCTGTATCCCATTCCTCTTGACCTTCTGAATGAGCCTACCATGGGGAACCTTATCAAATGCCTTGCTGAAGTCCATGTACACCACATCCACAACTCGACCCTCATCAACCTTTCTAGTCACATCCTCAAAGAACTCGATAAGGTTTGTGACGCATGACCTGCCCCTCACAAAGCCGTGTTGACTGCATTTAATCAAGCCATGCTCTTCCAGATGGTCATAAATCCTATCCCTCAGAATCCTTTCTAACACCTTGCAGACGACAGACGTGAGACTTACTGGCCGGGGATTTCCCTATTTCCTTTCTTGAAGAGAGGAATTACATTTGCCTCTCTCCAGTCCTCAGGTACGACTCCAGTGGAGAGCGAGGATGCAAAGATCTTCGCAAGTGGCGAAGCAGTTGCATTTCTCGTTTCCCAAAGCAGCCGAGGACAAACCTGGTCCGGGCCTGGCAATTTGTCAATCTTAATTAGCTACTTCTGTTTGGTAATCTTGGAAGAATAAAAATGTGAATGGCACTAGGTTTGGGCAGGGTGAGTAGTACTATTTGCATAGCTCTTTCAAATAGCTGGTACAAGCATCATGGGCCAAGTTTCTTCTTTCTGTGCTGTATCATATCTCAGTCTAAGAATGAGCGCTATGAAAATTGAGATTTTCATCTGCACAGTAGAGGGAGCTCTTGAGGTTGGAATGATGCCAATGAGTGCAGCACATCAAAACAGAACTTACTGCTCTGGAAGAGATCAACGTCAGTTTTGGGAGTGCAGGCATTGTTAGGCTACATCTTAGTGAGCACATATACTCAAAAGAATATTTTCATTAAGAATATTTCTATAAAGCTTTAATCTCAGTTTTAATAACAACAGTTTTGCACATCTGAGGACATTTAAAGTTACATAAATAACATAAATTTCATATGGACACTTAAGCTTAATAGAGCTTGGAAGAAATACAACAGCTTTATTGCAGATGAGCAACAGGAAAGTAATAAGAAAAGTTATATATCTCAAAGTGTTATATTTAAAATATGACCTTACTTTGGGAGCACTTCATTAATCTTAACTATGCAAAGCTGTTGAAAACTACAGTAGATAATGTTATATATTTGCCTTCTTCTGTGATTGTTGAGGCTCAAAAAAGGATTTCTGATAAGACTAATGCTGGCTATCATCAAAGAAACACAGGGGCACATGCCACCTTATCACCAATGATGTCACTTTCATCAGGTATATCTCAGTTTAATGGAAACCAAACCTTGCACCAAAATATTTTCCTTAGCTTTTCAGCAACTGAATTTATTATTATGCTCAAATCTGCCAAGACTCTCAACAGTTGTATTTAAAAGTTCAAAAATATTCCCTTTTGCTACAGTATCCTTCGATTTAGTCATATCAAAAGGCCACTGCTAGAAAGCCAATTAGCTTTTAGAAATAGTTCATCTGAAATATTGAAATTTTAAGTTGTTTCTGTAAGTATTAAACTGAAATATTTTAAATCAACCTAATTTCAGAATTTACATTTCCTGAAAATATTTATTCTTTACGTATGGGGTGGCATAGTGGCTCAGTGGTTAGCACAGCGCCAGGGATTCGGATTCAATTCCAGCCTTGGGCAACCTGTCTGTGTGAAGTTCGCTTATTCTCCTGTGTCTGCATGGGTTTTCTCTGGGTGCTCCGATTTCTTAGTCCAAAGATATGCAGGTTAGCCATGCCAAGTTGCCCATAGTATTCAGTGATGTGTAAATTCAGTGGATTAGCCATGGGAAATGCAGGGTTGTAGGGGCGGTCTGGGTGGAATGCTGCTCAGAGAGTTGGTGTGAACTTGTTGGGCTAAATGGCCTGTTTCCACACGGTAGGGCTTCTATGGATAGAAACAGAAATTTATCAATGGAATAATTTTCAATTAAAACACATATTTCTATCCTGGATATAACAGGTTGTTAAGATTAGGGGTTCTTGGTATATTATTCAGACCTAATAATATGTACAGAGGAAGTTTAGAAAAATCTTGTACACAAGTTTCATTCTGACAATATTTGCGCAACAAATGAACTGAATCACATAAAATACAATCATAGAGTCATAGAGGTGTACAGCATGGAAACAGACCCTTCGGTCCAACCCGTCCATGCCGACCAGATATCCCAACCCAATCTAATCCCACCTGCCAGCACCCGGCCCATATCCCTTCAAACCCTTCCTATTCATATGCCCATCCAAATACCTCTTAAATGCTGCAATTGTACCAGCCTCCACCACTTCCTCTGGCAGCTCATAATTTAAAAGAGAGTTAACAGGCAAGAATTCCACATGGCTGTGCATTTTTCTTTGCAATTCACTTTTAATCAATTAACTAGCACATCAATGAATTTCAAGCTCAAATAAGCCCAGCAAAATCAAGTCTCTGTAAATATTTGCACAAGTTAAAACTTGCTAGAAGCTGACCCTGCCCAAAAAACTGACTAGTATCCTACAGTGGATAATCACCATTCTGAATTTCCTCTAATTGTGGTCAATAGTGGTCCTTCAAAGAGGCTACTAAAGTTGTTTTGGCAGATGAACTCTAATTGTAAATAATTTTATGTTAACGATCACTATACACCAAAATAACTAGTCCGTAGGACCAAAAGATGTAGAAGCAGAAGTATGCCATTACTGCAATCATGCCTGACCTCATAATCCTGAACGTCACTTTCTTGTTCTCCCTATAACTGACCCTTGACTAAGCTTAAAACCTTTAACAGTCCACTCTAGTAAAGAATTCCACAGATGCACAATCCTCCAAAGGACATTCCTTCTCATGATTAATGACTACTTCTCTTCTGTCTTCACTCTGGAAAAGGAATTCAGGAAAAGGGACTGTGAGGAATTTGCACAGTTTGACATTGGAAATGGGGAGATATTGGAAGCTCTGTTGGGCTTTAAAAATTGAAAAATCCCCCATTCTGGATGAATTGCATCCCAGGTTGCTGTGAGAGGCAAGCCAGGAAATTGCAGGGACTTTGGCACAAATGTTTAATTCCTTTCTGGATATGGGTGATAGTCCAGAGGACTAGAGGATGGCTAATGTGGTTCCACTTTTCAAGAAGGGGTGGTAGAGATAAACCAGGAATTAAAGAGAGTCTCATGTCAGTGGTAGGGAAACTATTGGAGAAAATTCTGCAGGAGCAAATTAACACTCACTTGGAAAGGCATGGGTTAATTAGAGAAAATCCGCATGGCTTTGTCAAAGGGAGGTCATGCCTAACAAATTTGTTAAGAATTTTTTGAAAATATGATTGTGTGTGGATAAGGAAAGTTCATTTGATGTAGTTTATATGGGTTTGAGCAAAGCCTTTGACAAGGTTCTACATGGGAGACTGATTGAGAAGGTTGAAGCACATGGGATTGAGGGAAACTTGGCAAGATGGATCAGAAACTGGCTTAGTAATAGGAAACAAAGGCAGAAGACTGCTTGATACTGGCCTTCAGTCACTCAAACAATGTACCACAAGGATTAGTACTGGGACCCTTTGACATTGTTATATACATAAATAGCATAGATGAAAATGTCAGTGGAATGTTAAGCAAATTTGTAGACGACTCTCAGTGTGATAGAGTGGTTAATAGTGAAGAAGATTATTGTTGGATACAGGAAGACATCAATGGGTTTGTCAGATAGGCAGACCAGTGGCAGATGGTATTTAACCCCAATAATTGTGAGGTGATGCACTTTGGAAGAAGAAATCAGATGAGGGAGTATTTAATGAATGGCAGGATAGTGGTAGCTTACAGGAACAGAGGGATCTTGGAATCGGCAGGGCAAGTGAATAGGATAGTTAAGAAAGCACATGGGACACTTGTTTTCATCAATCACGGCATAGCATACAAGAGCAAGGAGGGTCAAAGGAGATTCACCAGAATGTTGCCGGGAATTGAGAATTGAGCTATAAGGAGAGACTGGATAGGCTTGGATTTGTTTTCTTTCAGAGAAAGTGAAGAGTACAGGTACTGGAGATCAGAGTTAAAAAGTGTGGTCTTGGAAAAGCACAGCAGGTCAGGCAGCATCCAAGGAGCAAGAGAGTCAAAGTTTCTGGCATAAACCCTTCACCTCAAATGTGTGGCGAGGGAAGGGGGCTGAGAGATAAATAGAAGGGCATTGTAGGGAAGGTAGCTGGGAAAGCAATAGGTAGATGGGGCTGGGGGATGATAGTGATAGGTCAGAGGGGAGGGTGGAGCGGATAAGTGGGAAGGAAGATGGGACATGCCAAGTTGGACGGTTGGGCTTGGGATAAAGGGGGGGGGGGGGGGGAACGGGAGATAAAGAAAGTGGTGAAGACAATGTAGATGCCATGTGGTTGGAGGGTCTCAAGGCAGAAGATGAGGCATTCTTCCTCTAGTTGTTGGGTGGCTAGGATTTGGCGATGGAGGAGGCCCAGGACATGCATGCATTTGGTTGAGTGGGAAGGGAGTTGAAGTGGTCAGCCACTGGGTGGTGGGATTGTTTGGTGCATGCATCCCAGAGATGTTCCCTGAAACATTCCATGAATTGGCATCCTGTCTACCCAATGTAGAGGAGACCACATTGAGAGCAACAGACACAGTAGATGAGATGTGTGGATGTGCAGGAAAATTACTGCTGGATGCGGAAGGATCCTTTGGGGCCTTGGATGGAGGTGAGGAGGAAGGTGTGGGTGCAGAATTTACACCTCTTGTGGCAACAAAGGAAGGTATGAGGGGGCATGTACCTAATGAGGGAGTCGCGGAAGGAATGGTCCATGCAGAATGCTGAAAGGGGTGTGGAGGGAAATATATCTCTGGTTGTAGGGTCTGACTGTGGATGGTGGACATGGTTGATGATAATGTGCTGTATCTGGAGATTAGTGGGGTGGAAGGTGAGGACCAGGGGTGTTCTATCGTTGTTGCAGTTGGAGGAGTGGGGTTCAAGGGCAGTGGTGCGGGAAGTGGAGAAAATGCACTGGAAGGCATTATTGATCACGTGGGAGGAGAAATTGTGGTCCTTGAAATAGGAGGCCATCTGGGTGCAGATACAGCAGAGGTGGAGGAATTGGGAGTAAGGGATAGTGTTTTTACAGGAGGATGATGGGAGGAGGTGTAGTCCAGGTAGCTGTGGGAGTCAGTGGATTTGAAATTGAAGTCGATGTTGAGTCGGTTGCCAGAGATGTAGATGGAAAGGTCCAGGAAGGGAAGGGAGGTGTCCAAGATGGTTCAGGTGAACTTGAGGTCAGGGTGGAAGGTGTTCATGATGTTGATGAAATGTTCAACCTTCTCATGGGAGCACGCAATGGCATTGATACAGTCATCAATATTGCAGAGGAAAAGTTGGGGGATGGTGCCAGTGTAACTGTGGAAGATGGACTGTTCCACGTACCTGACAAAGAGGCAGGCATAGCTGGGGTTCATGCGGGTGCCCATGGCTACCCCTTTAGTCTGAAGAAAGTGGGATGATTTGAAGGAGAAATTGTTGAAGGTGAGGACCAGTTCAGCCAATCCAATGAGTGTGTCGGTGGAAGTGTACTGGTTGGGTTGACAGGAGAATAGGAAACAGAGTGCTTGGAGACCTTGGCCATGGTGGATGGACATGTACAGGGACTGGATGTCTATGGTGAAGATGAGGTATTGGGGACCGGGGTAAGGAAAGTCATGGAGGAGGTGGAGGATTTGGATGGTGCCCTGGACCAAGAGAGACAGGATGGCCTGAGGGGTGACCTCTTAGAGGTTTATAAAATTATGACGGGCATGGATAAGATAAATAGACAAAGTCTTTTCCCTGGGGTGGGGGAGTCCAGAACTAGACAGCATAAGTTTAGGGTGAGAGGGGAATGATATAAAAGGGACCTAAGGGGCAACTTTTTCCATGCAGTGGTGCGTGTATGAAATGAGCTGCCAGAGGAATTGGTGGAGGCTGGTACAATTGCAACATTTAAAAGGCATCTGGATGGGTATATGAATAGGAATGGTTCAGAGGGATATGGGCCAAATGCTGGTAAATGGGACTAGATTACGTTTAGGTATCTGGTCGGCATGATGAGTTGGACCGAAGGGTCTGTTTCCTTGCTGTACATCTCTCGGACTCTATGAATCTATATGAGGAGATAAGTTCGGAGGGGCAGGAGCAGGCGGAGACGATGGGTCAACCAGGGGCAGTCAGGTTTGGAATTTTGGGTTAGAGGTAGAAACGGGTGAAGTAGGGTTCTGGGACGGTAAGGTTTGAGACTGTTGATGGGAGATCCCGTGAGGTGATGAGGTTGTGGATGGTCTGGGAAAGGATGGTTTGGTGATGGGAGGTAAGGTTGTGGTCGAAGGGACGGTAGGAGGAGGTGTCTGTATGTTGGCGCCTGGCCTCAGTAGTGTAGAAGTCGGTGCGCCATTGTACTACTGCACTCCCCGGTTTGCTGGTTTGAGAGTGAGATTGGGGATGGAGCAGAGGGAATAGAGGGCTGTGCTTTGTAAGGGTGAGGTTGGACTGGATGAGAGGGGTGGACAGGTTGAGGTGGTCAATGTCACAGCAGCAGTTGGAGATAAAGTGATCAAGTATGGGTAACCCAGGATCTCACAGTCACCACCCATTTTAATTCCCCTTCCCACTCCCTTTCCAATATGACTGGCCTTGGCCTCCTCCATTGCCACAACGAACCAAACCGCAAATTGGAGGAACAACACCTCATCTGCCATCTGGGCAGCCTAGAGCCCAAGGGAGTCAATATTGAGTTCTCCAAATTCAAATAACCTCCTTTCCCTTCCCCTGACTTCCTTCCCAGCCTCTACCCATCCCTTCCACTCCTTCACAGCCACCTACAGAATTCATTCCTCCCACTGACCAACCAGGTCATACCTTCTACCTGTCTTCACCTATCTTCACTTCACCACCCTGCCCCTGCCACTCCCTTTATCTGCAAATTCCCTTACACCCTTCCCAGTCCTGAAGAAGGGTTACACATGAAACATTGGCTTCTCCACCTCCTGATGCTGCCTGGCTTGCTGTGTTCTTCCAGCCTCCCGCTTGTCTACCTTGGATTCCAGCATCTGCAGTTTTTTTGTCCGTAACACACTTAAAGAAATTCTCACAGATGAATACAAAGTTGGCAATTGTACTGAAAAAGACTTATTAAATTAAAACTCTGTCTTGGATCAATCTTCTCAAACACAAAAGTCTTTAAAAGATTATAAAATTAAAGTCAGCAAGTTTCATAGGTAGTTGTTATCTACCCCTTTTTATAGAACAATTCCCACATTTTAGGGCAGAATGGATTTGGTTTTAAAATAATTTGATGGAATTTGGAATGATATTGTTCTTCATAGTTTCAAAAACAATATGCATCATTTAACTGTGAATTATTTTAAAGATGCAGACTTAAGTAATAGAAGTGGAAAATTAAAGCTCTGCATTTTAAAATGTTGTTGGGTGGCTAATTAACCCTAAAATACTCAGAGGAACTGCTGAGTTCCTCCTGCAATCTCTGAGTTTGTTTCAGATAACCAGTGGATAGACTTCAAGAAATTGTCAGAAGAACTAGAGAAAAGATTAGCTATAACACCATAAGACAGAGGAGCAGAAATTAGGCCATTCAGCCCATTAAGTCTGATCTGCCATTCAATCATGGCTGATATGTTTCTCAACCCTGATCTCCCGCTTTCTCCCTGTCACCCTTGACCCCCTTGATACTCAAGAAGCTATCTATCTCCGTCTTAATTATATTCAACGATCTGGCCATTACAGCCTTCTGCGGCAATGAATTTCATAGATTCACCACTCTCTGGCTAAACAAGTTTCACCTTATCTCCATTCTAAAGGGTCTTTCCTTTATTTTAAGTCTGTGCCCTCAGATTCTAGTCTCTCCTACCAAAGGAAACACCTTCCCTATATCTACTCTATATAGGCTATTCAGTATTCTGTATGATTCAATTAGATCACCTCCCTCATCCTTCTAAACACTGTCAAGCATAGATCCAGAGTCCTCAAATGTTCCTCATATGTTAAGCTTTTCACTCCTGGGACCATTCTTGTGAACCTCCTCTGATCACACTCTAGGGCCAGTACATCCTTCCTGAGATATAGGGTCCAAAATTGCACATAATACTCCAATGTGGTCTGGCCAGACTTTATACAGCCTCAGAAGTACATCCCTGCTTTTATATTCAAGTCCTCCCAAAATAATTGCCATCATTACATTTGCCTTCCTAACTATTGACTCAACTTGCAAGTTTACGTTGACAGAATCAGAGAGCAGAACTCCCAAGTCTCTTTGCACTTTAGACATTTGAATTTTCTCCCCATTTAGCAAATAGTCCATGCTTCTATTCTTCCTACCAAAGTGCATGACCTCACACTTTCCCACGTTGTACTTCCATCTGCCACTTCTTTGCCCACTCTCTTAACCTGTTCAAATCCTTTGGCAGCCTCCCTGCCTCCTTAATGCTACCTGTCCCTCAACCAACCTTTGTATCGTCTGCAAACTTAGCCAGAAGGTCCTCAGTTCCTTCATCTAGATCATTAATTTATTTTCTCAGTGTGATGTTTTAAGGTGTATAAAGTGAGAGGTTGTGGTCCCAGCCTTGCGGAACATCCATTGTCACTGGCTGCCATCTTGAGAAGGACCCTTTTATCCCCACTCTCTGCTTTCTGCCAGGCAGCCAAGCTAGCACTTTTCCTCTAAACCCATGAGCCCTTATCTTACTCAGTAGCCTCCTGTGCTGAACCTTGTCAAAGCCTTCTTAAAGCCCAGGTAGATAAGATACATTGGCTCTTCTTGGTCTAACCTGCTCATTACTTCCTCAAAGAATTCTAGCAGACTTGTCAGGCATGACCTCTCCTTGATGAAATCATGCTGACGCTGCCCTATTTTACCTTACACTTACAAGTATTCAGAAATCTCATTGTTTACAACAGATTCCAAGATCTTAACTACAACTGAGGTTAGGCTAATCAGTCTGCGATTTTCCATCTTTTGCCTTAGTCCTTTTTTAAACGTTAGTGATTTTTCAGTCCTCCGGAACCCACTCTGATTCTAGCGATTCTTGAAAGACCACCACTATCTTTTCAGCTTTGTCTCTTAGAACTTTGAGGTGTAGTCAATCTGGTCCAGGTGATTTATTCACCTTGAGGCCATTCAGTTTTTCTAGCACCTTCTCCTTGGTGATGGTCACCATACTCAGCTCTACCCCCTCACTTTCTTGAATTTTTGGGCTATTACTCAGTCTTTCACCGTGAAGTATTCACAGCCATTTCCTTGTTCCCCATTACCATTTCTCCAGCATCATTTTCCAGGGGCCCAATGTCCACTTTTGCCCTTTAGATAGATAAAGAAACTCTTAAGAGTCTTCCCTTATATTACTGGCTAGCTTACATTCATATTTAATCTTCTCCCTCCTTATTTCTTTTTTTTTTTGTTGCCTTCTGTTAGTCTTTGTAAGCTTCCCAATTCTCTGGTTTTACTGCCGTTCATCACATTACATGCTATTTTGCTTTTATGCTATTCCTGACTTCACTAGTCAACCATGGTTGCCTCAGCCTCCCTGTACCATGCTTTTTTTCTCTCGAGATGAATGTCTCCTGAATTACTTTCTGAAACTCCTGCCATTGCTGTTCCTGCAAAGAGTCTTTCCTGCTAGACTCCTCTCCCAGTCAATTCTAACCAGTTCCTCCTTCAGGCTCTTTTAAAAAAAACAGAATCACAATGACCTGGAATGCATCACTATATACAGAAGTGAATTCAGAATCAATAACTATTTTCAAAAGGAGAATGGATAAATAAAGGAGAAAATTACCCATGTCTAGGGCAAAGAGCAGGAAACTTCAACCAAATGGATAGCTTTCTCCAAGGAGTTGGTATAATCATGATTGGCTAAATGGCCTCCATCAGTTTGGTTTTATCCTCTGCAACAATTTATTTCCTGCTTAGTAAGGCGATAATTTTTAATACTAACAGAAATTTAAGAGGAATTTAAAATAAAACTGAATCTTAAACCAAACCAATTAAATCACTGCTTAATAACTCGACATTTAGAATGCACAATTCTGAAAAAATTACAGAACAGAACTGGCCTCTACCTCTTCTTGAGTCTGTGCTCATGTTTATATTTGATTGATCTTAAGGGTGAATGTTGTTACATTCTGTCATACAATTTAGGAACAGGAATAGACTGATTTGCCTCATGGATGCTCCGCCATTCAATAAGATCTTGGCTGGTCTGATTACTCCACACTCATGCTTACCTCCCCTGATCTTTCACCTTCTTGCTGCTTTGTTGATCCTTTCAAAAACACAAGTTTAATTAAGGAACAAGATTTTCAAATAAAGTATAAATATGGTATAAAATTAATAGAAACTATTATTTGCATAATAAATGCAGACAGTCAAACCTTGAATTAGCTTCATTAAAAACAGAGCTTTAACAAAACATCAGACAGTAGAAAAGACTTTTTCTGAAGCTTTATTTTGACAATTGGAAATGCAAATGTTTTAGTCATAATTTGTAGTCATAATTCAAACTCCTCTTACATACAAGTTAAATAAGATTAATTATGTTGCCCACATATTAGTATTTAAATATTTTCTAATGGATCTGTTTAATATTTTTAAACATGCAAATATTCCCACAATTTTAACAAAAGGCCAAAATTCCTTACATTAAATATGAACACAGGTTACAAAATAAATTTATATAGCCTTAGTATAGAGAGTTGTGCAACAACGTAAACAATTGGTCCTGTTCAGTCAAGTAAGATGATTTGTTTACAGATAACAAAATCCGGTAAACTATTTTGACTACATCCATAATATTAAAGACATGAAACAACTACAGGGTGTAGTCGTCCTTTTCAATACTTAAATGTTAAGCAGAATTCCTCAGAATCCAAGCAACTTTAGTTGGCTCAATAATGCATGATGTGGTACATATTATTAACAAAAATGCTGCATCTCTCAAATTTTAGCTTCTTTAAGGTTGTCACAGATATGAATTCTTAGACGAATATTCCTACCAATTTAGTAATAGCATACAGCTAAAGGGAAAAACACAAAATATCTCAAGTTGCAAATACTTATGCTTTGCTTCCTAGTATCAATTATAATCCCAATTAAGCTCTAATTAATGTACATAAAATAAGAAATTACTTATATGGTTGTCTTAATGTGTTTGCATTTTAATTCATAAATAAATATAATACAATTGCTTTTGTTGTGCCCTGGATCATTTAGAAGTGTTCCTAATTTCAATTCCTCCTTGATGCATGCTTCTTATTCTAGCTCTATAGGAAAGGAAATAGACGTTTCTTTAAAATATATACGACAGTTGCCAAAAACAAAGCCAAAGCAAGGAAAATAAGCAGCTTGTCAGTCAACTCTCGACGATTATACTTTGTAATCAACTTGCGTCCCAGCTGAATAGTGCCAGTCATATTTTTAAATTCTTCATTTGTCTCCTGAACAGTCCTTGATGATGTTGCTTAAGTAAAAGAAAAATTATTAAAGATTTACATTAAACACAATGTAAGCCAAAGAGCTGCACCTAGAATTAAAACTTTTTTAAAAAAATAATGGTATCAAAACCTGAAGCAAGTACAGATCAAAGCAAGTCAATCAAACTGCATATTGTGACCAATAAAGTGATAGTGACTTGATTATATTTCATATTATATTTTCAAGAATTAACTTGAGGCACATTCACTTATTATCTTTTAAGAATGGAGAATAACCCCAAAAACAGTGACTAAAAAGAGATATATTGTATCATTACATCCTCAGGACATCCAACGTTCTGCAAAATTCCATAAATTACTCTTGAAGTGTAGTCAAATGCCCAAACCAAATTGGGTGCAGGATGCTATAATTTAAATGTTTATTGATCCAATTCAAAATTTGACAGTTTCCTTTAGTCTTTATCATATTTTCCATTATGGTTGTTCCATGAACATTTCTCAAGAAACCTATGAAGTAGTAGAATATTGATCAATATTCTAAAACTGATGGAGGCATTAATAGCACTTGCATTCTTATTTTGCATGTTTTGCATTGTTTATTGCTGGTATGAAATTTGATATTTACAACATTAAACTCTTCAAAATGTTAGTTATATTAGCAATATTGCAAACGGTAATCTTTTAAATGAATGAATTTTAATAAAACATTCCATACCGATTGTTTATATTGGAAATCCAATACTTGGAATTGTTTAGTCCCAACTATAATAAAGCTTCACTTGACTGCCACACTATGAAATGGTGAACTAATAGATTTCAATACAAAATTGTCATTAGCTACAGAATCACTAGTTCTATTGATGCAACTAATTTGTTCACGAAAATACTATTTATTGTTCAGGAAAAAGTAAATTAAATGATGTCAATAATTAAATGTTACATTTCAGATCTTTACACTCAGTAGTACCATCAAGCCATCGCCATCCATGTAACTTCTATTTGTGGGATTTTGTGTGCAAACTGACTGACTGTCACATTTTGCCTTTGTTATAACACTACACTTCAAAATGATTTAATAATGGTAAGGTCCTAGGGAGTATTGCTGAACAAAGAGAACTTGCGTGCAGTTAGTTCCTTGAAAGGAGTCTTCGGGAGATAGGATAGTGAAGAAGGTGGCCGATCTGCTTGCCTTTATTGGTCATAGTGTGGAGTATAGGAGTTGGAAGGTCATGTTGCAGCTGTTCAGGACATTGATTAGGCCACTTTTGGAATAATGTGTGCAATTCTGGTTTCCTTCCAATTGGAAGGATGTTGTGAAACGTGAAAGGGTTCAGAAAAGATTTACAAGGATGTTGCCAGGATTGAGCTATGGGGATAGGCTGAATAGGCTGGGGCTGTTTTCCCTGGAGCATCAGAGACAGAGGGAGGACTTTATAGAGGTTTATAAAATAGATTTTATAGAGGTTTATAAAATCATGAGGGTAATGAATAGGTGAAATAAACAAAGTATTTTCCCTGGAATGGGAGAGTTCAGAATTAGAGGGCATAGGTTTAGCGTGAGGGGGAAAGATATTAAAAGGAACCTAAGGGGCAATGTTTTCACAAAGAGGGTGGTGAGTATATGGAATGAGCTGCCAGAGGAAGTGGTGGAGGCTGGTACAATTATAGCATTTAAAAGGCATCTGAATGGATATATGAATAGGAAGGGTTCAGAGGAATATGGGCTAAGTGCTGGCAAATGAGACGAGATTAGGTTAGATATCTGGTTGGCAGGACCAGTTGGACAGAAGGGTCTGTTTCCGTGCTGTACATCTCTGAGTCTATGACTAATTGGCTGTGAAGAAAAGTAGGACATCCATTGAATGTGAAAGATGCGATGTAAAACCAAGATTTTATTTTCCATGTTTCTCATGTATCAACACAGAGCATTTTTGTAGGTGAATTTTGCATCATCTACAAAACTGTCTTTTGCAACCTGTATCTAAGTGAACACAGTGAGATTGATGAAAGCCTTGTTATATAGCATCATATTCAGAAGCTGGATTTTAAAATACAGGCAAAGGGATTTTGGTTAATTCTATGAAGATTTTTTTTAAAAAAGGTCAAGGACAATGTATTTAGTGACCTAAATATATTGTTGCTTAAAAAAAACACATGATGACAATCAAGAGCTTGAGATAACTCTTGCAATATTAATGGGTAAGATGTTTATACTAATGAATTTATATCAAACAAATTAAACAGAACAAAGTCATTAGTTTTGTTTTTACTTCAGAACAAAGAATAACTTCTTCAGTTCAGCTCAGAAAAAAATAACAGTGTTGGTCAATTCAGGTGTCCAGTCACCACAGCAAGTATTTCATCATCTGTGCAGTTTCCCAGCCAGGAGAGCTTGTATAGAAGTAATTTTATTATTAGAACTGAGACAATTTAGGGAATGAGAATTGTGAAAAGTTACTGCCTCAGAAACTAATCATAAAATAGCTTCTGCAGTCCACAGAAAAGAAACTGGAAGACATCAATTGAATAGAAACTTAAGATTTGAAGTAAGTGTATAATTTCTGTGAACTTGAGTCTCTGGAAAGGATTGCAGTGAGACACAGGTTAAAACTTTGGTTTGCTGTGTGTGCATTCCTTCAACATCTACATGCTTGATTTTTTTTCCCTTTAACACAGAACATAAGTTTAAAAAAAAATGAAGGCTTTAAAGAAACAAATTCAATGTAACTTCACCATGAGAGATGTCACTTTGGACAAAATAGATCTAAGAATTTCAAATGATAAACATAATTAATTATCTTGTCTCATATGAACAAAGTGTATATATACACACATATATGGTGATCTCCTTAATATAGTAGACAGTCATGCAAATTCTATGCATCCTGAAGAAAGAGTTTAATTTTATATCTGCACATAATGATGCTAGCAAGAACCTTATATAATCTATCGGAAGTACTCCTCATTTGTGCCTTATAATAAGTTAACATGGAGAATATCAGATATCCACACAATATTTTCAACCTTACCTAGTGTCTGCACTGATTCTTCACTCTGTTGCACTTGTTGTGACATCATCCTACTGATACTCATCAAACTCTCTGTAATGCTGCTTGCAGTCTGCACCAAGCCTTCCTTCGTCATCTTTCTAAAACCAAAATAACTTAGACCATTTCAGCAGCAGTATTTTTTCTGTTGTCGTACTTTGTTATTTGGTTTCATTTCAATGAAAATGCAAAAGTATCCTCAACAAAAATAGCTTGGTTACACTTTCTCATGGACTATATAAACTGTCATAGAACAGAAAGCAACACTCACAGGATGTCTCTGCTTGTTTCAGAGAACATCCAAAAGATACAAATGTATCAAAAATCCATACAAAAATAAAAATCACTGGCAATTTTAAATTGATTTTGTTCAAAAGATACCAATAATTTTCTTTAGCTATCACTGTGCCAGATCAAGATAATTCCTTTCACAAACAAATGCAAGGAATTCTGAGCGTGAATATGTAGACTATTGTAAGACAAAATAATAATATGGACTTTAAAAAAAACTCACAACTTACCGGTGCCGAATTGAAGAATCACCACTGTGCAGCAATTCATCTTTTTCATGATTGTCTATAGCAAGCTTGCAGGCTAGGTTTGCTTTTCGCCAAGCTGTTTGGTTGCTTTAAAGAAACACAAAACTTCAGTATGTTGTAAGGTAATGCACCTTCTTCTCAAAGTAATATCTCCAGCTGATGTTAGGCATGTCGTGCAAAATGGTCACACGTTGTAAGCAGAATGCATTATATACAAGGTATAAATATTGGGAATTTGATAAGAGTGAGAATTAAATGCAGAAAGGAAAGAACATTTAGTTTTGTACTTCAATGCCCATAGTTCAAAAACGTTTGAGACAGTAAGTGTTTTAACTTTTTTTGTCCAGCGTTATAGTGCAAGTTGATTGGGGGGGGGGGGGGGGGAGAAAGAGTATCTCTTGCAAGCAAAAGTGTAGGTACAGGCATAGGAACTGGCAGTATATGGAGTTAAACTGCAGTATATGGAGTTTTGCAGACCGTAGCTCAGGGGCAGAGATCCAGTGTTAGGATCCTTGTTGGGATAAACAAAATAGGAAAGAGTAAACAAGACATCCTAAACAAAATTGTTGGTAAAGCTCAGCAATTCTAGAAGCATCTGTGAAGAGAAATCAGAGGAAGGGACTACTAAGTTCTGGATTATTATGAATCATGTGCAAAAACCTGCGCCCATCCCCTCACCTCCATCCAAGACCCCAATGGATCCTTCCACATCCATCAGAAATTCACCTGTGCCTCTACCAATGTCATCTACTGCAACAGTCTCTCCTCTACATCGGGGAGACAGGACGCCTTCTTGCAGATCATTTCAGAGAACATCTCTGGGACACACGCACCCACCAACCCCACTGCCCCGTGGTTGAACACTTCAACTCCCCCTCCCATCTGGAAAGGACATGAAGGTCCTGGGCCTCCTCCACCGCCAAACCGTTAGCACCCAATGCCTGGAGGTGGAATGCCTTATATTCGACCTTGGGACCCTGCAACCACACTGAATAAGTGTGGATTTCAACAGTCTCGTCATTTCCCCTCCTCCTACATTCTCCCAGTCCCAAGCCTCCAACTCCGTATCGCCCTCCGGACTCGTCCATCACTCCCCCCTCTGACTTATCGCCTTCTCCCTCACCTTCATACACCTATCACTTTCCCAGCTACCTCCCCCCAACCCAAGCCCCCTCCCATTTATCTCTCAGCCCGACCCACAAACCTCATTCCTGACGAAGGGCTTATGCCCGAAACATCAATTCTCTTGCTCCTCGAATGCTGCCAACCTGCTGTGCTTTTCCAGCACCATACTCTTGACTCTGATTGGCAGTCCTCACTTTCTCCATGTGCAAATTAGTACTTTGGTAATAATTAGGGAGGCGAACACAAGGCTGAAAGAGGTGTGGGATGACGAGTTTCATTTCATTAAACACTGGCAACAACACTGGGACAGAAAGGAACTCTACAAATGAAACAGACTTTACAGTAAAAATTTAAGCAGTGTAAACTAATTACAGCAGGCAAGAAGTAGGAAATGCCTAAGTGCAACACTGGAGCGAAAGGATAGACTAGGATGAAGTAGAAGGAACAGATCTTGCAAATTTCAAATTCAACTTGGATTGCAAGTCATTAGTCATTACTGAGGTATGGCTCAGATGGTTGGGAGTGATAACTAAATGTAACAGGTTGTAAAGCCTATTAAGGTTTTCTCGGGAGGATGATGAACAAGAGAAGCAAGTGGCATAAGATTAATTGGTGAACACAGTTCAGAGTTTGACAAGATTTATATATATGGTAGCTTTTGAAAAGGCATATCATCTGATTGACTGGATTAAGATGCTGAAGGATAGAGCAGTAGACTGCGAACATAGACCACTCATAAGGAATGTGTATATAGGACAAACAGGAAAAGTGATA
Source organism: Chiloscyllium plagiosum (assembly GCF_037043375.1). Classification (NCBI taxonomy): domain Eukaryota; kingdom Metazoa; phylum Chordata; class Chondrichthyes; order Orectolobiformes; family Hemiscylliidae; genus Chiloscyllium; species Chiloscyllium plagiosum. The sequence goes on along the minus strand of NW_028270154.1, from coordinate 63,321,019 downwards.
GCAGCTAATATAGAGTCAAAACTATGTGAAATTTGAAGAGGTGTCTGACAAGATGTTCATCATCAGTTCTCTTTAATGACTATGCAGAAGCCATGATCAAAGATTGCTCTGAAGACACAATCTGATGTTAAGATGAGGGTAGTTAGAAGAGAATTATAACAACAATTATGGAAAGGTAGCTTTGAAACACAGATTTGGAAGAGGATGCAAAAGATCTGTTGAAGTGCTGAGGCGAAAGAATAAACAAAGGAAATTGTTGAACATACTTATGAAAAGGCAGAGAAACTGTTAGGGCACATTTTAGAAGGAAATATTAATAAGAGATGAAATGAATGGTATATTTTAAGGAAAGAGAGAAGCAGGATTGAAGAAAATAACAATGTTCAATGCCTTCAAAATTAAGGAAAGCTATTGGTAAATTAAAAGATGGCAAATGACGGAGAACATGGAACATGGGGCGGCATGGTGACTCAGTGGTTAGCACTGCTGCCTCATAGCGCCAGGGACCGGGTTCGATTCCACCCTCAGGTGACTGTGTGGAGTTTGTACATTCTCCCTATGTCTGTGTGGGCTTCCTCTGGGTGCTCCGGTTTCCTTCCACAGTTTAGGTGAATTAGCCAAGTTAAATTGCCCATAATGTCCAGGTGGATTAGCCATGGAAAATGCAGTGTTACAGGGGTAGGGCAGGGTGGGATGTGCTTTGGAGGATCGACATGGACTCAGTTGGCTGATTACCCGTTTCCACACTGTAGGGATTCTACTTTTATGAACCAAAGATCTGCCTTTGGGCAAAACATGCATGCTGCAAATAATCTACAATAAAGATTGGAAAAATTGTAGAGTGAGAGAACTGCCTTAGCAGACAGTGAACATTATAAGGGTTAAATGGAGCAAAAAAAAAGGGATTTGTGGCATTTATCCATAGGACCATGACAATAGCTTATAAGTTTGAGACTTTTTTTTGTTAACGAATGGCATTAAGGAATGTACGGGCAAAGAAGGCCATAAGAGGTTAGGTTACAGGTCAGCTACGATCTCACTGAATGGCAAGTCAGGATCAAAAGTCTAAATGGTCTACACCTTTTTCCTAAATGTCAAAGTCTGCTTTTCCAAACACATGATTACATGAAAATGTGTTCTATTAACAAATAATCAAAGCTGTTGATACCTGATGAACTTTTTCTCTTTGAGTTGTTTTTAGAATGTTGCCATCACTGGGTAGGATAGCACTCATTGCCCATTAATTGCTATGTATTAATGCTCCTACCACAACCGGTAACCTATTTAGGGTTACCTTCTTCATAACCTTTTATGCATCGGCACCTTTTACCTCTGCTCCAGTTCAGGTAGCTACTCTCTTTCTTATTCATCTTAGGTAAAGGTGATTTTTTTTGCCTCTTCCTTTTCATTCAGGATTCTATTCTTCTCGTGGTCACTTCAAACTGCAGTTCTCTTGCTTTCTCTCTCTCTTAACTTGATGCTTGAATTTTCTTCTGCCTTATTTGCAGTTTTACATTAATACTTACTCCAATTTCAATCCGATAAATTATACCCAAAGCAACGTTTGAGAGTTCTCCTCTTCTTGGCATCATCAACCATTATGGTATTATGGTGGCAGAAAGGATGTTTGAGGACTCGTCTAGTGAGGTAGTATGGGCTGAGATTAGAAACAGGAAAGGAGAGGTCACCCTGTTGGGAGTTTTCTATAGGCTTCCGAATAGTTCCAGAGATATAGAGGTAAGCATAGCAAAGATGACTCTTGATAGAAGCGAGAGTGACAGAGTAGTTGTTACGGGGGCCTTTAACTTTCCATATATTGACTGGGAATACTATAGTTCGAGTACTTTAGATGGGCCTGTTTTTGTCCTATGTGAACAAGAGGGTTTCCTGGCACAGTACATAGACAGGCCAAAAAGGGGCGAGGCCACAGTGGATTTGGTACTGAGTAATGAACTCGGCCAAGTGTTAGACTTGGAGGTAGGTGAGCACTTTGGTGACAGTGACCACAATTCGATTATGTTTACTTTACTGATGGAAAGGGATAGGTATATACTGCAGTGCAAGAGTTATAGCTGGGGGAAAGGCAATTAGGATGAGATTAGGCATGATTTCGGATGCATAGGATGGGGAAGGAAACTGCAGGGGGTGGCACAATTTAAATGTGGAGCTTATTAAAGGAACAGCTACTGCGTGTCCTTGCCAATTAAGTATATGTCAGGAAGAAGAACATTGTTGAGTGAGGGAGCCGTGGTTTACTAAAGAAGTTGAAGCTCTTGTCAAGAGGAAAAAGAAAGCTTATATTAGTATGAGATGTAAATGCTCAATTCGGGCGCTTGAAAGTTACAAGTTAGCCAGGAAAGACCTAAAGAGTGAGCTAAGAAGAGCTAGAAGGGGACATGAGAAGTCATTGGCAGATATGATCAAGGAAAACCCTAAGGCTTTCTATAGGTATATTAGGAATAAAAGAATGAGTAGAGTAAGATTAGGGCCAATCAAGGACAGTAGTGGGAAGTTGTGCGTGGAGTCAGAGGAGATAGGGGAAGCACTAAATGAATATTTTTAGTTAGAATTCACACTGAAAAAAGACAATGTTGTTGAGGAGAATAGTGAGATATAGGCTACTAGACTAGAAGGGAGTGAGGTGCACAAGGAGGAGGTGTTAGCAATTCTGGAAAGTGTGAAATTGGATAAGTCCCCAGGGCCAGATGGGATTTATCCTAGGAATCTCCGGGAAGGCAGGGAGGAGACGGCAAAACCTTTGGCTTTGATCTCTATGTTGTCATTGCCTACAGGAACAATGCCAGAAGACTGGAGGATAGCGAATGTTGTCCCCTTGTTCAAGAAGGGGAGTAGAGACAATCCTGGTAATTATAGACCAGTGAGCCTTATTTCGGTTATGGGTAAAATGTTGGAAAAGGTTACAAGAGATAGGATTTATAATCATCAAGAGAGGAATAAGTTGATTAAGGATAGTCAACACGGTTTTGTGAGAGGTAGATTGTGCCTCACAAACCTTAGAATACTTTGAGAAGGGGACCAAACAGGTAGATGAGGATAAAGCGGTTGATGTGGCATAGTGGATTTCAGTAAGGTATTTGATAAGGTTCCCCATATAGGCTATTGCACAAAATACAGAGGCATGGGATTGAAGGTGATTTAGCAGCTTGGATCAGAAATTGGCTAGGTGAAAGAAGAGCTGGCTGAGAGGTGGCAAATGGAGTTTAATGTGGAAAAGTGTGAAATGATTCACTTTGGAAAGAGCAACAGGAATAAAGAATACTGGGCTAATGGTAAGATTCTTGGTAGTGTAGATGAACAGCAAGATATTGGTGTCCAGGTACATAGATCCCTGAAAATTGCCACCCAGGTTGATAGGGTTGTTAAGAAGGCATATGGTGTATTAGCTTTTATTAGTAGTGGGATTAAGTTTCAGAGTCATGAGGTCATGCTGCAGCTATATAAAACTCTGGTGCAGTCACACTTGGAGTATTGCGTCCAGTTCTCGTCCTTATAGAAAGGATTCATTTGGAAAGGGTTCATGAAGAGATTTACTCAGATGTTGCCTAGTATGGAGGGAAGGTCTTATGAGGAAAGGCTGAGCGATTTGAGGCTGTTTTCGTTACAGAGAAGAAGGTTGAGAGGTGACTTAATTGAGACATATAAAAGATAATCAAAGGGTTAGATAGGGTGGACAGTGAGAGCCTTTTTCCTCGAATGGTGATGGTTAGCACGAGGGGACATAGCTTTAAATTGAGGGGTGATAGATATAGGACAGATGTCAGAGGTAGTTTCTTCACTCAGAGTTGTAGGGGCGCAGAACAGCCTGCTTGGAACAGTAGGAGACCTGCCAACTTTAAAGGCATTTAAATGCTCATTGGATAGATGTATGGATGAAAATGCAATAGTGTAGATTAGATGGGCTTCAGACTGGTTTCACAGGTTGGTGCAACATAGAGGGCCAAAGGGCCTGTATTGCACTATAATGTTCTATTTTCTATTACTACACCAAATAACTCACAACAGGAAGGAATTCCTGCACACAGTTTACTATCGTTCAGTCACACTGAGAAGCATTTGGGGTACAAACTAGCAGAGCACAGACAGGTAAGGAGTGTGGTCTGGTGTCTAGAAAACTGGAATCAGGCACTGACGACAAGAGAAAGGAGTGTAAAGCAGTAGTGCTGTACGTTTTTGGACTGGGTGTCAAAGCTCATGATCTAGATCTAAACCTCAAGCCATAATTTGGATATCCTTGATGAAGACTTTTAAAACTCAGTGCATTCTTTACATATTGGTTAATAATGATTGACTAACTTTATGTTCCAGAATATACTAGATTTCATCCCCTTTCTTTGTGTATATATATTGTTTCTGTGGATTTGTAACTGATGCTAATGAACAGAATAATTTTATTTTGCTTTGTCTCAAATCTTTATGGTTATATAAAATGGTTTAATAGATTATTAAGATTTTGCAACACATATCTTGAAGAAGATGTATTTGATTATTTAAATAACAGAAAGAATCTGATCGTGATCATGTCAGTTGGACAGCCTTGCATAAAAAGTGCTCATATTTGGAGCCACCAAGCATCACTAAGATTAACATTATACAACAGCCATGAATTAGAACTGTCAGTTATCTGTGTTTTAATCAGATTAATTCAATTCCTTGGAATGTAAGCTTATTTTCTTTAAAGTCAGGTTTTGCTTGGTGCAAGCAAGAACATATTTTTTAAACTACTTTGCACAAAAAAAACAGACACACCTAAAGCAATTTGGAACCTAAACTTTGTCACAATCTCCATCAAGATTGTTGCCTTTCAAAAGAGGATCAAACTTCTAGTTTCCAACTGAATGACATTACAAAATTTAAAGTTTTAACATTTTTACTTCAACAAATGATAAAAAAACATTTTTAACTAAATAATATTTTTATAGGCAACTTATTTCTATCAAAACATCCCACAGTTGCTCCCAGCTTTAAATCAGTTCCCGCAATTATCTCCAGGCATTTTCCGCAGCTTTCATAGATGATCTTACATCCACCACCAGCAATAAAGCCAATTCTGATTATTCTTTTCCCTAGTTATGCCAGAATTTTTCAGACTTTTTAAAAAGTTGCAGGGCGAATGTATTTGAATGAAAACCATTTCCCTCCTGCTGTAGTTTGCAAAGCCAGGCAGCTTTTCACTTCTCTAACCACAGGAAAAACTGCTGTTTGGAATTCATTTATCTGTAAGGAAGCTTGTAATTTGATTTCAGAGATGGCTTCTGTTGCCCCATTTCCCTATTGTAACGTGAAACATGTTAATTCTGTATCCACGTATAAATCCTAATTAGTTATCCTCAACAACATAAATCTCTACCATCTCAGAAGTAAATGGTCAGTTTATGGTACAACGATTTACAACCAAGTGCATCAACATTTTTCTGAGACTTTGGGAGACTCAAACCTTACTCATTTTTAACACAGAGGCAGCTCCTATTGCATTCAATACTGTGCATTTTTTCCAACCAAAATAATCTGGGCTTTCCATTGATTTCTAACAATCAAACCAGCCAGACTAACCATTTGTCAGACTTTAAAACAGGTCACATGAGCCCAATCATTTACTCAATTTAAAATATGTAATTCCAAAACATAATTTTATAAAGCTCAAATTTTGTAACAATGATTCTCCCAAAAAGAAACAGTTTCAAAAAGAATTTTGAGGGAGTTTCTAAGATTTGGGAATGGCAGATATTGGTAATAAAAGAAGAATCCCTTTCTTAGAAGTGCTGTAACAAATAAAAATCCAAATGGTAATGCTTTATATTAACTATATGAACATAAATTGTGGTCTATCATGGAATGCCTCAGTGTGGTGAAACTGAGGGAGTACTGAATGAAGAGAGGTGTTGGCTATTTAAGAATTCTCCTAACACCTATCTCTGGTTTGTCCTTTCTATGTCCTACTCACTTGCTTAAAAAAATACTCTAACGATAACTTGGGTGTACTTGTTTTAAAAAAAAGTAGGCCAACACAATGCAATACAACATACGAAAGAACTACATTACAGGAGGCAGAACAATAAGAATTCAGGAACACACATCTAGCTTTATGCTTCACATCTGTTTCAGGCTTGTCAAAATGCCCATCTTTATTTGCTGATCTTTAGAAGTAATTTATGTCAGAATCTAGGTAGTTTCGTGTCAAAATACAATTCATTTTGGATCCAATCCAATATTCTTTCTTCATTATAAAGGGAATATTACTTTGTAAAAAAGTTATTTAATATTGAACATTTTGTGAATTGCACAACAGTTGTCTCACAAACTTCATTGAGCTTTTAGAGGAAGAGGATTGATGAGGGCAGAGCTGTAGATGTGATCTATATGGACTTCAGTAAGGCGTTCGACAAGGTTCCCCATGGGAGACTGATTAGCAAGGTTAGAGCACATGAAATACAGGGAGAACTCGCCATTTGGATACAGAACAGGCTCAAAGGTAGAAGACAGAGGATGGTGGTGGAGGGTTGCTTTTCAGATTGGAGGCCTGTGACCAGTGGAATGCCACAAGCATCGGTATTAGGTCCTCTACTTTTTATCATTTACATAAATGATTTGGATGCAAGCATAAGAGGTACAGTTAGTAAGTTTGCAGATTACACCAGAATTGGAGGTACAGTGGACAGCGAAGAGGGTTACCTCGGATTACAACAGGATCTTGACCAGATGGGCCAATGGACTGAGAAGTGGCAGATGGAGTTTAATTCAGATAAATGCGAGGTGCTGCATTTTGGGAAAGCAAATCTTAGCAGGACTTATAAACTTAATGGTAAGGTCCTAGGAAGTGTTGCTGAACAAAGAGACCTTGGAGTGCAGGTTCATAGCTCCTTGAAAGTGGAGTTGCAGATAGATAGGATAGTGAAGAAGACGTTTGGTATGCTTTCCTTTATTGGTCAAAGTATTGAGTACAGGAGTTGGGAGGTCATGTTGCGGTGTACAGGACATTGGTTAGGCCACTGTTGGAATATTGCGTGCAATTCTGGTCTCCTTCCTATCGGAAAAATGTTGTGAAACTTGAAAGGGTTCAGAAAAGAGTTACAAGGATGTTGCCAGGGTTGGAGGATTTGAGCTATAGGGAGAGGCTGAAAAGGCTGGGACTGTTTTCCCTGAAGCGTCGGAGGCTGAGGGGTGACCTTATAGAGGTTCACAAAATGATGAGGGGCATGGATAGGGTAAATGGACAAAGTCTTCTCCCTGGGGACGGGGAGTCCAGAACTGGAGGGCATAGACTTAGGGTGAGAGGGGAAAGATATAAAAGAGACCTACGGGGCAACCTTTTCACACAGAAGGTGGTACGTGTATGGAATGAGCTGCCAGAGGAAGTGGTGGAGGCTGATACAACTGCAACATTTAAAAGGCATTTGGATGGGTATATGAATAGGGAGGGTTTGGAGGGATATGGGCCAGGTGCTGGCAGGTGGGACTAGATTGGGTTGGGATATCTGGTCGGCATGGACGGGTTGGACCGAAGGGTCTGTTTCCATGCTGTACATCTCAAGACTCTATGACAGATTTTTTTGATACGTGTTTAAATGTATGTGCTTGAACTTTTCAGGGATCAATTAAACCAAATAATAAATCCTTTCGGACTTGTTTCCTTTTTAGTTGCAATACAGTTTCAAATAATTTTAGTTTCCTACTTTGCTTATAATGGATCGTCATTGGGATTGTAAAGGATTTTGTGGAAGAGAAACTGTTGTAAAGTTTGAAACTATAATTATCCCAAGAGTTTCAGACTTACCAAAAAATATCATTTACCTTAACATTTGCTTGCGATGATTCTCTACTTCAGCCAGTAGAGCTTGTTTATCAGATTCTCTATCTTGTTCCTTTGCCATCTGTTCTAGGTCCTTCAAAAATATCAGGAAATTATGTTAGCGTTCGTACATGAATGAACCCACTTAAAGCCCAACAATGACTCATCAGAAGCCAGAACATCCAACTCTACATTAATAGAGTGCAATAATTTCCTCTATAACTCTTTCCTCTACTATCCACTTTACAGACACTAAATGGGGAGGCCCAATGAGCTTCAAACCAAATGATGCCTTACCTAGTGCTAACTTTGTTCATCCTCGGAGATTGAAGGTGCACTCATGTATGGAGCATGAATTTTCAATCCATTTCAACAGGCAATGTCATTATCACACTCCTGGGTCCTCTTACTGCACAAATACATACAGAAGAGTGGGTGCCAATTTCCATTAAAGGTAGGCACACAGGTCACTGAAGAAAGCAAATGACACCACTGAACCCAAAGAGGTATTTATAGTCAATGCAAACATTACCTCTTTCCAATTTTGAAAACTTCATCAATGTCTCTGCCTTCAATTCTGCCCCTCAAATTCAACTATTCACGCTCATGTTTATTATGTACTTTGGTTATGTATCCGAGGTAATTAAAGGTATTTTCCAAACTCAAATTGCTGCTGTTGTTACAGACATCAAGAATAGAATTGAGTTTAAGTTAAACATTCTTAAGAGTTGAACTGTCAGCCAATACTTCCTGCAGAAACTCACTCAGGAATGGCCACATGGATGAGATCCTAGGAAGTTGCAGACAATACTTTCAAAAGAGACTGAAAGACATTAATGGATAGAATCCGAGGAAACAAGCCAAGAATTTTGTAGTTTTCATTTTTAGCTGTTAGAACCGATATAGGAATAGACAATTAGTGATATATATCAGAAAGGCTAATTGTCACTTACACAGAACTAAAAAGATTCCAAAATCGCACAGGTACAGGATCTTACCAAAAAAATCAATATGTGCTTCGAACTAAAAGTGATCAATGATTGTTGAGCAAAGGTATTGAGCACAATTTCTCAGTTTAATTATGTGCCTGTTTCAAATGATGATATAGTCATGTTTCTTCAATTAATGCAGGAATTGCTGGTAAAACTCAGCAGGTCTGGCTGTACCTGTGGGAAGAAATCAGAGTTATCATTTTGAATTTGGTGGGTTTTTAGCAGCATGTGATGAAGAGTCACTTGACTCAACGGTAACTCTGCTTTCTTCCCAAAGATGCTGCCTGACCTGCTGAGTTTTGCCAGCAATTTCTGTTTTTGTTTCACATCTCCAACATCTACAGTTCTTTGTTTTACATTGTTAACATTTCTCATTGAACGTTTAAGTAAAAATATCTACTAGAAAGCCATTCAAGTCCTCACTCACCTGTATTCGAAGCCGGAGTTGCTGAAACATGACTTTCACTTTAGCATTTAATTCTGTGAGTAAGCTCAAGGGTCCAGGACTTTCTCTGATATCCTGAAGGGAAATCAACAGGTACTCACTATTCAAATCTTCTAACTGTTTTACTGGTTTAACATTGCACAGATATGAGGGATTCTTTACCACTGATGGATCAAAATGAAGTCATAATTGTTTTACAGTCTATTGAGAAGTAATTGAAAGCATATGGAAAATAAATCAAAACTAATAAAATACTGTAAATTCAAAGCAGTTTGATCAACATTTGTTACATAAGGATGTTTAACTATTCAGATATGATAATAGAAACCTCTAATTTAACAAATGCAATATATTACTAATCTGCTTTATCATTCAATATTACAATAAAGGTTTTAGAGTTAAGTTACAATTTAACAAGAGAATGAAGAATTTTCAACTGTCTGTAGTCAGCTTAGCATTAAAACTCGAAATATGCTTTGATTGGTAAAATTGAAAATTAATTTGGACAGAAAATCTGAATGCTGAGAAACATTATTTGGTTTAAAGCCAACACAAAAATGAAAAGTTACACTACTTTATTTAAAAAAAACTGTTTTGACTTCCATTTAAGTGTGGCACAATAACTTAAGTAATGCAAGTGGGCAGGACGGAACTGAGATTGCATGTTATCATGAGAATACCACTGGCAGTTTCACTTGCAATGTATTATCATTTTTCACCATTGCTTTTATCCTTTAGGACACGAGCATAAGAAAATGTGCTAGATCATGACTAACCTCAACTTCAACTCCTCACCTACCGCTGATTCATACTGTTTACCTAAGATAAAAAAAAGTACACCCAAATCTTGAGATTTTCAATTTACAGAGCAGCTGCAGTCAAAGAACTACAGATTTACACCACATTCTTTATGAAAAATGATTCCTAACTTCATTCTTTTATAATTCCCCACCACAGTAAACAGCTTCTAATCTATCAATTTATTTTAGTGTTTTACAGATCTCAACCCACCGGTCTTCAAACCTCATAAACGTCTTGTTTATGAAATCCATCTTTGTAACTTAACCCCTTAAGCTCTGCTATAATTTCAGTGAATTTGCAACCTATTGCAATCTTAGATAAATATAGCTTTACGGAGGTAAAACAGCAGAACCCAACACTGACTGCAGAACCTCAGTTGGAGTTGGTCCCATACTCTATACAATGAAATATCTCTTCTTCACTTTTATATTCCAGTCCCCCTTGAGATGGAGGTGAACATTCCAATAATTGATAATGTGTACATGGACACCAAACCCCTTTTGTTTCTCCACAGATTATAGTCTACTGCCATTAAGAACATATTCCTGAATGTTAACCGCCTTAAATGATTTGGAGAACATCCTCCAGATGAATTGCTGCATTGGGAATCACAGGCATACACGTGAGAGAGAGGAAAGAAGCAGTCATGGAATTCTGCTTTGTTTTCCAAATGTTTTATTTACAAGGCAGCTGAATGAAAGGGAGCTTTAGGAGCCACTGTTTTATCCACACAGACCAGAAAATGGCAGAAAGTCTCATAATAGCCAAAGACAGACTAGGGTAACCTTTTCTAGTTATAAGTCCTTTGTGTGTTCTGTTCTTACACCGAGCACTTCCAAATGCTGATTTCCATCAGCAGCAAGAAAGCTCTCAAGTCAGTCAGAGGGTTGATAGACACAGATCTGTATTTCTACCTGCATTTACAATCATACTTGCATTTGTTTCTACAGAAATTGTGGTTCAGATAACCTGCTTCTATCCAAAACTGAAGAGTGAGCTCCTCCATTTCACTGGTAAAATGAAAATGCTGTTCATTTATAAGGAAACTGAGAAAATGCACATCACATTCAGAAATTCCTACTCATCTGTTTAAAGATAAACTTCCTAACAAATCTAAAAAGTGAACACCTTAAAATATTGAATCATCACTTCTGAACTTCATCTGTTGCGTGAACTTATACACACAGCAAATCACTAGCAAATTTTAAATATAACTTAAGAGCCATTTCTGTTACTTCTGGATGGAGCAGGTTATTCTTTATTATTTCGTCATCTAGAACAGCCTGAAGGTCCACTAATGGTAACATCCAATTTTTTTTCAATGATTGCAGGATTTTCATTTCCAAAAGTCTGCTTAAGGACCAAATAAGTGATCACACTCAATATTTGGTTTAAACCAAAATTTATTCCATGGTTAAAAAACATTGACAAGAGCCGATAAAAGCAAGACAACATAGAAGTTCTGGAAACAAACCATGGTTTAAAAACATCATCTGCACAAAAATGCAGGACGAAAAGGTGCCATGAAAATGTAAATGTTACTCTGACATGATTTACGTTATTTTGTTATCATCACCAAAACTCATTCATTCTGCCCAGAGTGATTCAGAGGCTGGCATTAAAAAAATCCCCTTGATGTATGTGGATGAAAAGTGCACACGCCTACACAATCAAGAGAGTGTGGTGCAGTGGTCAACTGGTGAAATTTAATACAATTGATAAAATTGAAAGTTGACCTCACAGTGTTGCAGTGAAGTTATCAATTATTGTAAAAGGTATTCTGGTTCACTAATCCAGCAGGCGAAAGTGAGGACTGCAGATGCTGGAGATCAGAGTCAAGATTAGAGTGGTGCTGGAAAAGCATTGGTCAGGCAGCATCCGAGGAGCAGGAAAATCAACGTTTCGATCAGGAATGAGGCTGGGAGTCTCAGGGGTGGAGAGATAAATGGGAGGGGAGTGGGGCTGGGGAGAAGGTAGCTAAGAGTGCAATAGGTGGATGGAGGTGGGGATAAGGGTGATAGGTTGGATACGAGGGTGGAGTGGATTGGTAGGAAGGAAGATTGGCAGGTAGGAAAGTCATGAGGATGGCGCTGAGCTGGAAGATTGGAACTGGAGTAAGGTTGGGGGAAGGGAAATGAGGAAACTGGTGAAGTCCACATTGATGACCAGGGGTTGAAGTGTTCCCAGGCAGAAGTGAGGCTTTCTTCCTCCAGGCGTTGGGTGGTGAGGGAGCGGCGGTGGAGGAGGCCCAGGACCTGCATGTCCTCGGCAGAGTGGGAGGGGGAGTTGAAATGTTGGGCCACAGGGCGGTGGGGTTGATTGGTGCGGGTGTGCTCTGCGAGAAGGTGTCCAGTCTCCCCAATGTAAAGGAGACCGCATCGGGAGCAATGGATGCAATAAATGACATTTGTGGAAGTGCAGGTGAAACTCTGATTGATGTGGAAGGCTCTTTTGGGGCCTTGGATGGAGGTGAGGGAGGAAGATTTGGGCGCAGGGTTTGCATTTTCTTGCAGTGGTAGGGGAAGGTGCCAGGAGGGGAGAGGAGGGTGGGTTGTTGGGGGGCATGGTCCTGATCAGGTAGTCACAGAGGGAACGGTCTTTGTGGAAAGCGGATAGGGGTGGGGAGGGAAATATAACCCTGGTGGTGGGGTCCATTTGTAGGTGGTGGAAATGTTGAGGGATGATGCGGTTTATGTGGAGGTTGGTGGGGTGGAACGGGAGGATGGGGGGAGGGGGGCAACAAATGCTGGTTTTGACCACGTCGCCGACATCCCATGAAAAAAAAACCAGAAGCAGATACTTATTGTTCACAATTACTGGACCTTTAATGGGGAAGCTGCTATAAAAACACAGATCTACAATAGTTTACAGTTTGAATCCACACTCCGGGTCCAATGTCCGAACACAATCTGCCGGCACACGCGCACAGTTCGGTCCAAATCATTCTGGATTAACTGCTATTTTTCTGTATTGCCACAACGAGTGAAGCATTGACAGCTTTACCTGGACCAACGCCTTTATTTCCAGATCATATTTGATGATTTCTTGCGCGCAGATTCTGACGTGAACATCCGGAACCACCACCATCTTTCCCCAGCGGCTACGGAGGCCCAGAGCCGCCTGGGCGGAACGCATTTCTCCCAAAACAGACCAGCAGCCAAAAGGCAACATCACCCTGCTGCTGTAAACACTAAAACGTTACACTTCCAATCTCTGTTTCTGCAGCTTGATAGCAATGCTTGTAGCGCTTTTATTATTTATTGTTAAATATAAAAGGGGTTGTACTCATCCTCGTACTTACGAGTGAAGATTGAGTGATTAGCATCTCTTCTCCCAGACAACGGCCCATAGAATTTTGGAGGTCCAGTCAAAATATTTTAGTGAGATTTCATGGAAGTGTTTGAAGAATAAGACCTGGTCGGATTGTGTGTGGGTAATGAGGGACAGACCAGAACAAACAGGCCTTAATAAATCTGATTTTATACCACCTAACAGACACCCAAGATTGCCTCCCACTGTTCAAAACCTATCTATGTGGTGAATTAATTTGCAAATGTTAATAAAAGTCTATTGTGTCTTAGAATGGTGCACTGTCAATCAAAGAAACCCACAAAACTGTCAAACTAGCATCGAAATGTCCTTTGGACAGCATTCTAGTGTTGTTGCTCTATCACAATAAGTGAATCAAATTTGGGCTATTGTTACTGAGATTTGGATGTATGACCAGTCCTGGTACCTAATTGTATTTGCTACCTCTACCAGCATGTGGTACTGGGTGAAGATTCCTTGCGGTGGTGGTTTGACTAACCCTCATTTTTTTTTGTCTTGGACATATCTGTATTCAAAAGGCAGTCACATCCCTTAGCTTAATTACATCAAATTTGATCCATAGTCAGGGAAGGAGGGTGTGACTGAGTGAGTCATGTAAGGGGATCCACAATTTAGCTCTGGAAGTTTTCCAGCTTTCTTTCTCACATGGTTTATGGGCCTATGGCCAACAGTCTTGATAACTCTTGGATGAGATCTTTCTCCAAAGGCTTCTGCGGGAAGTCTCAGATGATGAAATGGGTTCCAATGGGAGGGAATCTTCACTGGACCATCATCTTTAGTTACAATACTCTATGTCATCATCACCTTTATTGAAATTTGTCCCATACACTGCAAGAGTAGAAACAAGTTGCCTTCTCTGGGTGTCCTCCAACTCACCAATGTCCATCTTTGAAATGAGTTGAGAAATATCTCCTCCATCAGTCCATTGTCCTTGACAGTTGCATGTTTGTGTCCCTAGTCACTGAAGTTGGCTACGGGAATGGGTAGACTACCCTTTTCTCCCACAGTAAAGCTCCCAATGTTATATCAAGTGAGAGTTTTCCATGTGACCCATCATGTTGTAGCAAGGCCCCATGTTGACAAGTTGGAGACACTGGCATGAAAGTTCAAAAGCAGTCACTGCACAGATGGGTAAAAAAACGATTCCCTGCTGTTAACATTTATTAAAGCCTGATACACCTTGAGTGCATGGAGCATGCTTAAAGACTGCTGAGCTACATCTGCCAACCTTAATTTTCTGTTTATAGCATCTTTCCAAAGTCACCCAAATATCTTTGAACACATTCAACTTAAAACCATGAATGTTCTCAATGTCTCTACTGCCACCGGAATATCAATCTGGCTACAACCCATAGGCAGTCCTATACTGCCTGTCCCTGATTAATTTGAGTAAGAGATTCAGGAGGATGACGTGACTAAAAAACATTTTCAGCTCCAGGGATATGGAAACAGTGTCTTCTGATTCAGCTTGCTTGCACTCATAAAACCATGGCTGTAGCTATGTCAGTCTCGTGCTATCCCAAAAACCATTCTCAGTACCTCAAAGGTCTGCTGTGGACTTATTTGAATCCCTGGTCATATTCCTAATATTTCCCACTAGGCTTTCCATATGTTTGATCATGAACACCACCTGCTTGTTCTTATTGAGGCTCCTGCATTGCCATAATCAGCTGTGCTCCCTCAGTCCAGTCTTCATTCAATGAATTATCAGATGTTTCTAGTCTTCCTCCAAATCTGTCAATTTTTCTATTCATTGTCAAGTAGAATATTTGAGCAGGAGGAGCCTGTGCCTGGATTTCAGATACCAGAACAGCTTTGACTTCCCTCATAAACGTTGCCATTTTCAAATCCTCTGCCATCATCTCCAACCTGACCAGGCACTTTTCAACCTCATCAGCCTGATGCTTGTTCTGTGGAATCCTGCTGACAATGCTAGAAATATAATGTAAGATTTAAGCATGTGGATGAAGCACAGACTCTTTATTCCACAGGCATCAGGTCTTTACAAACATAAGGGGATTTTAGAGTTAAACTAGGAAAACAAGGTATTTGTATGGAAATAATCCTTTGCCTGTCTCTCCCTGTCTGCATGTAATCTCTTTTCTGACAAAGATGCTCCATCCTTCAGGAAGGATGCAATCGATCACTGAAACTCTCCTTCCACACCACTGCTACATGCTAATGGAGGCCCCATTACAGTTATATGAACATTAATCTCTTCAGCATCATTGCTTTATACAAAAGTTACATGGGATTTTTACTGTGTTTGAATGGGACCACATTCCATTTTCCACCCACTTTCCCCTAAGAAAATAAAAAAAATTGGTGCTCCTGTGAAGTATTATAAACTATTGATGGTATTGTCAAATGTTACACTAAAGATAAACATCCTGAGAAATACCTGTCCCAAAAATATCTTCAAGTCAAGACCTGTTTTTTAAAAAGCATTATTAAAATACTGTTTGCAAACAGTGTTTATTTAGTATTATCAGTGAGATGGGGTTGGGGTTTGTAATTAATAATTCATTTGAAAATGGATTATTTTACCAAAGAAACTATATGGAACCACCACAGCAAAACTCTCTAATTCTGCCTGATTATTTAATTGTCCACAAATAAGGGAATGAATTGTAAAGTTTTTGAAAAAAGAAACCTGATGATATGTCTTAACTATAATCCTTGCAAACAAGTTTGGTATGGAAAACACTTGAAAAAAAAATGATGCCATTATTTGTTAACTTTCACATAAAAACCCTACATTTTATAATGTTCAATACAGAACTCAACATTTAATACTGTCAAAATACTGAGTTGCAATTAAATACTGTACTCTTTTTTTTAAACAGGGTCCCTGCACTGTGTTCTGAAGTGAACCTTTATTAGTATAATAATAATAAAGCAAAGAACAAATGAACTAAGTCTATTTGACCTTGACAGCCATAGATTGTTCTTCATTGTTTCATTTTTATAATACCAACTGAGACAAAGGGACTTTTTTTTGTCCAAATGTTACTCATTTGCAAATAAATTACGGTACAGCAAATGTACACAAAAATACTTAAATACTGGTTATTATGAAATGCTCAGATTTCTTTCATACGTTATTCAAGTGTTCAAGGAGTAGAACAGTGGCTAGCACTGTTGACTCATGGCGCCAGGGACCCAAGTTCGATTCCACCCTTGAGTGACTATCTGTGTGGAGTTTGCACATTCTTGCCATGTTTGTGTGGGTTTCCTCCAGGTGCTCTGGAATCCTCCCACAGTCCACAGATGTGCAGGTTAGGTGGATTTGCCATGCTAAATTGCACATTGTGTCCAGGGAGGTGCAGGCTTGGTGGATTAGCCTTGGGAAATGTAGGGTGACAGGAATAGGGTAAGGGATGGGTGGGATATTCTTCAGAGGAATAGTGTGGACTTGATGGACCAAGTGGCCTATTTCCACACTGTAGGGATTCTATGATTTTACAGTTATTTACAAAAAATCTTCAAAACTTACGGTCAAATACGCAATGCAAAGCTGAAAACGTGGTTCGAGTTATTTGTTCCAACTTTGAGTTTGTTTATGGTGCAGAACTGATCTTTGATTTTGCTGAAAGATCATTTACATGGAGTTGCAGCACTCCTTCCTGAAGGTTGAGCTATTTCTGCCAGAGCTCCTTGAGATTCTTTAAAGCTATCCTTTAAAGCTGCTGGTGGGTGAGAAAGGACTGTACCCAAATACAGTACATGCCAAATACAGTACATCCACTAATTTATTATATGTTGCCAGTTACTTCTTCAAAGACCTTCAATAAATTACACAAACACAATTTCCCTTTCACAAAGTTATAGTGACGCTGTCTGATTTATTTCTAATTGCCCTGTTATAACCTCCTGATTAATAACTTTCAGCATTTTCCCACTGACAGATGTTAGACTAACTGGTCTCTCTCCCTTCTTGAATAAAGGAGTCACATTATTTTTCAATTTGATGGGATCTTTCCAGAGTCTTGAATAGGGAATTATGGAAAACTAAAACCAGTGCATCTACTCAGCAGCCATTTCTTTTAAGACCCTAGGGTGATGCCCACCAGGTTTTATTTTTGATAGTTTTCTTAGTATTTTTTCTCTGAGGATGTTTCAAATTACTTGTGCCTTTCACATCCTGATCCTGAATTGTTTCTGGGATGTTATTTATATCCTCGACAGTGAAGATAGACACAAAATGTTCAACTCATCTGCTATTTCTTTACTTTCTATTGTTATTTTCTCAGGCTGTCTCTCTCTAGAGGACCAACACTCACTTAATCTTTTTCTAAATACTTTTTGAAACTCTTAAGATCTGTTTTCTTTATATTTCTAGCTAGTTTGCTCTCATATTCTAATTACTCCCTCCTTATTAATTGTTTAGTCATTCTTTGCTGATCTTTATATTTAGTACAACCTTTTGATCTGCCAATCATCACTCTAGAATTGTATGTTTTTTCTTTCTGTTTAATCTATCTTTAACTTCCTTAGTTAGCTGCTAAGATTATTGTTTCCCCCTTGTGTCTTTCTCACTATAATGTCTATTTTCTGAAATATTTTGTTAAATGTTTGCCATTCTATTCACATCAATCTGTCCCTTAACCTAGTTTCCCAGTTCACTCTAGCTAGCTCTGTCTTCATGCCCTCATAATTAACCTTATTTAAGTTTAAAACACTAGCATTTAATCAACCTTTCTCTCCCTCAAACTGCAAAATTCAATCATGGTCCCTGTGACCTGGGGGCTCCCTTCCCTATGAGATCATTAATCCTGTCTCATTACATATTATTAGATCTAGAACAGACTCCTCTAAGTAACTGTCCTGAAAACCTATGAGCTCATCGTCTAGGCTACTTTCGCTAATCTGATTCATCCAATCTATATGTGGATTAAAATCATCTCTAAGATTATTTTTATATACATATATATATATATATATATATATATATATATATATATATATCTTATTGTAGAATTTGGATCATGAATGAGCATAAAACTATTAAGAAATAAGTTTCTTTGGTATAAGTTTAACTTGAAAGTTCCAGACCAGAAATGTTCAGTTAGCACCCCAAACGAGTTATTTGAAGCTGAGAAAATTTAAAACCAGTTGAGTGAATATCCAAGGAAGAGGTTATCAAGCTCTCAAAACCAGAAATCGAAAGGAACAGTCAAGTTAAAACTAGATATGGTAGAGAAGGATTTTCTCTGGTGTTTAATACTGTAAAGGGGTGCTGTTAGGATAAATGGGATTGTTTTTACTCGTGCTTTGAAATCTTTAAAATTGTGTCATATGCAAATAGCTTCATTTCTTTTCAATTATAAACTGCTTTTATTGATCAAACCAAACCTACAGCATTGTGATTTCAGTGAAACCTCATTAATATTTTTAACAATATGACGTATTAAGCCAGATTTCAGTCTTGAATTTGACTTGTCCAGTAATAATATCAGCTGAGACCATTGTCAAATGAAAGAAATAATACAGAAAAAATAGCAAATGACAGGACAGCTTAATGTTAATTATCCCGAGCGATTTTTGAGAAGATCTGTAGCTCAGGTTGATAATACGTATGTAAGTTAGCTCACTGAGGTTACCTAGTCATGGTGACAAAATGTCTGAAAACAAACCTTCCAGCTCAGCGAGCTAACTTTCTTAGGTGTTAATTATCCAGATTGTGAGTGTAGTTAATTTTTGCCTGATATTAAGTCACTATTCCTACTTCTGAAATATCTGCATTTGATGCAAACTCTTAAATTTTTTTTACGAGATCCACCACTTTAAACAAATAGCAGAGGCATCCAGGGGTTAAATATCACACATCTTTTGGATTCTCTTCAACTTTCTGAATCAAGAGAAATTCATAAAAGAAAAACCCACTCAATTAGTTATCGTTGGTCAGCTCAAAACTTCCTTTCACGAAATAACTTGTCAAAAGTCCGTGTATTTGAGAGATACTCACCAAGAAATTATTTGAGGAGTTTAATAATCAAAAATATTTTATTTAGGACTGCAAGGCCCAGTCCAGATTTCACAAAATAGCATAAAATTGTCTTCAACAAGGTACAAATCAGAAGAGTTATCCAGACAATTGTCTGAATAAGTGTAGCTCCAACAAGACAAGAAGCTCAATGCCATCCATGACAAAATAGACCTCAATTGTCACCCCATTCACCATCTTCAATATACACACCTTCCATGACCGATACAGTATTTACAGTGTGTTCTAAGAAGATGCACTGCAGCAATTCATTATGCCTCCTCTGACATAACACTCCAGAAGTATGATCACTATCACCTCAAAAGACAAGTGCTGCAGATGCATGGGAACTATTATCTTCAAGAATGCCTCCTGGACACATACCATCATGACTTTGAATTATAATCAGGGTTCCTTCACTGCTGCTGAGTCAAAAACTCGAATTCCCTACTTAATAGTAGTGTCAGTATACCTACACCACATAGTCTACATAGTCTCAAAGACAGTTAGGAATGGGCAATGAATGTTGGTCCATCAACCAAACTCATGTGTGGAATAATAGAAAATAAATAGTTGCTCTGTACCTACTCTACTAAAATCCTTGGTCATTCTAACCAGAAATGAACTTACCTCTCTATCATTCCAGCTCAAGTGAATGCATTGCTAATTTGTCTTTGTGACTTAAGTCTTTAATCCCTGGATCACTCTGGTTAATCTATGCTGCATCCACTTCAAGGCCTATGTATTTTTACTGAAGGATGGTACCCAAACATCAGCTGAATTCAAACCAAAGTTTCAAAACAGGGTTATCATTTGTTTAGTCTTGAATTTCAGATTCTTCAGGATATGGGCAATAAGGGCTTGCTAACTTACCTTTTGTAACCAAATGCCAACTTCTAAAGATATGCACTTGGACAGCAGCTGTTCTTGTGACACATTGGTAACGTGCTTACCTCAGGACCAGAAGGTCCAGGTTAGAGTCCCAAACCAAGATCTGTTTTATTGTTGACCATAGATGATGCATTGGGGAGATGGATAAGTTATTAGTTGGTAAATCCTTCCAATACGTTTGATGACTGCTGTACAAGTAGGAGAGTTTTGTGTTCAGCTGTCCCGTAGAAGGTAATAAAGATGGACAGGTAAGGTCAGGTTAAAGGGTCAGGGTGGAGTGGGAAGGCTGAGTCTGAGATGAGGTGGGGGATGGGGAGATTTGGAAGCTGGTGAATTTCATTTTAATGTTGTATGGTTGTAAGCCATACCTATCATCCTGCACCACTTCTGCCACCGCAGTCTGACCCCACCACCAAAATGATACTTTCTGCCCCACTCCATCTGCTTTTCGCAGGGACTGTTCTCATCACGACTCTCTCATTAGGTCCACACTTCCCACCAACCCCTCCTCCGCACCCAGAATGTTCTCCTGCAGCCACAGGAGGTCCAAAACCTGCGACCACATCTGCCCCCTCACCTCCATCCAAGGCCCCAAAGAATCATTCCAAGTCCAGTACAAGATCATGTGCATTTCTTCTAACATGATTTATTGCATCTGTTGCTCCTGATGTGGTCTCCTCGTGGGGCAGCATTGTGGCTTAGTGATTAGTACTGCTGCCTCACAGCACCAGGGACCTGGGTTCAATTCCTGCCTTGGGTGACTGTCTGTGTGGAGTTTGCATGTTCTCCCTGTGTCTGCGTGGGTTTTTTCTGGGTGCTAAGGTTTCCTCCCACAGTCCAAAGATGTGCAGGTCAGTTGAGTTGGCCATGCTAAATGGCGCATAGTGTCATGTGTAAATATAGGGGTAAATATAGGGTAGGGGAATGGGTCTGGGTGGGTTACTCTTCGGAGGGTTCGTGTGGACTTGTTGGGCCTAAGGGCCTGTTTCCATACTGTAGGGATTCTAATCTCCTTTACATCAGAGACTGAGCGCAAACTTGCGGAGCAGTTCAAGGATCGCTTATAGACAATAGGTGCAGGAGTAGGCCATTCAGCCCTTCGAGCCTGCACCATAATCATGGCTGATCATTCCTAATCAGTATCCTGTTCCTGCCTTATCTCCATAACCCTTAATTCCACTATCTTTGAGAGCTCTATCCAACTCTTTCTTAAATGAATCCAGAGAGTGGGCCTCCACTGCCCTCTGGGGCAGAGCATTCCACACAGCCACCACTCTCTGGGTGAAGAAGTTTCTCCTGAGCTCTGTCCTAAATGGTCTACCCCGTATTTTTAAGCTGTGTCCTCTGGTTCGGCATTCACCCATCAGTGGAAATATGTTTCCTACTGCCAGAGTGTCCAATCCTTTCATAATCTTATACGTCTCAATCAGATCCCCTCTCAATCTTCGAAACTCAAGGGTATACAAGCCCAGTCGCTTCAGTCTTTCAGTGTAAGGTAATCCTGCCATTCCAGGAATTGACCTCGTGAACCTACGCTGCACTCCCTCAATAGCCAGAATGTCTTTTCTCAAATTTGGAGACCAGAACTGCACACAGTACTCCAGGTGTGGTCTCACCAGGGCCCAGTACAGCTGCAGAAGCACCTCTTTGCTTCTATACTCAATTCCTCTTGTTATGAAGGCCAGCATGCTATTAGCCTTCTTCACTACCTGCTGTACCTGCATGCTTGTGTATGGTCCATACGCTCCAATCAATGCCACCTTCCGGTCACCATCCATTTCAATTTCCTGACAACATGTCAATCCTGGTCCTCCTTCACAGTCAACACAAGGCCACATGCAAATGTGAGGAGTACCTCACCTTCTGCCTCGGGAGCCTATGTGGACCTTAACATGGAATTCACCAGCTTCCAAATCTTACCACCTCCCACATCATTCCAGATCCAGCCCTCTGTCTCCAATCCACCTCCTTTAACCTGACCCCATCTGTCCATCTTCCTTCCCACCCATCTATTCCATCCTGCCCAGTGACCAAACACGGCCACCTCCTACTGCATCCACCTATTGCCATCCCACCCACCTTCCCCCAGCCCTTCCCTTCTCTATTTATTTTGCAGCCCCTTTTCCTCCCCTAGTCCTGATGAAAGGTTCTGACCCGAAACGTCGACTCCCCTCCTCATCTGATGCTGTTTGACCAACCAAGCTTTTTCCAGCTCCACTCTTTATCCACTCTGATCTCCAGCATCTGCAGTTCTCACTATCTCTGTACAAGGTTATAGCAAACCTTTGCACTACTTTGACCATAAGCATAGCCTAAATGAGTGAGGACAGAGGACTGACAGACATTAATAGCCAAATCCATTTGCTTCTCCACAGTTTGTAATCTCTTGTCATTAAAACAAAATTGGATGTATCTTCCGCTGATCTCCATTTTCCAGTTTTGCCCAATCTTTCCAGGTAGTTTTATAAAATTCTGCTTCTACGCACACAACTTTGGTATACATCACATTTCATCTTTCGGATTCCTAAAAAATTCCTAAATTATCCAATGAAACAATATGATCACATCTTGTGTCACATCTTGCCAAAACAAAAATGAACAATTTAACCTTACTTCCAAACTCCCAGCCAATTATAGTGCTATCACAGAACATTACCACCATTACCATTACTATTCACTCTCATTTTTGCAATGAATCTCTTGTACAGAATGTCAAGCAAGTCCACTTGGACAATATGCATTTAAAAACAACTATCAAGCTAGAATAATAACACTTTAATAACTAGTCTAGTCAAAATTGACCAAGTTCTCAAATCCATCCTATATGGTCAACTGCTGTCTAACAGTGCTGCTCCTCTGTAAATTGTACAAAAACACATCTAACCATCTGTTTTCACCAATAGTGGAATGCAGTAATTTCATGGATTATAATCATTGTTAGGGGTGGAAACAAATAGGCTTTGTCCATTACAGACTAAGCACCTTTTAATGCTGTAACCTTAACTCCCAGCAACTAAACTGGTGTGAAAATTATATTTTACAAGTCTCATTCCTTCAGATTTCAACTGTTAGAGATTTAAAAATCAATATTTGTTCACATTGTTTTTAACATCTCTTCATCCAATGCTTATTCTCCTATTTTCTCATTTTAATCTGATTTGACATTGAATTCACTATTCTCCCACTCCACAGTTGTAGATCTTTCAAGACTCAGTAAGAATTAGAGTCAGAGAGTCATAGAGCTGTACAGCATAGTAACAGACCCTCTGATCCAAATCGTCCATAGCAATCAAATATCCAAAACTAACCTCGTCCCATTTCCCTCACTTGGCCCATATCCCTCTAATTCCTATTCATGTACCCATCAAGATGTTGTTTAAATGTTGTAATTTTACCAGCCTCTACCACTTCCTCTGGCAGCTCATTCTATACATGCACCACCCTCTGCATGAAAAAGTTGCCCTTTAGGTCCCTTTTAAATTTTTCCCTTCTCACCCTAAACCTATGCCCTCTAGTTCTGGACTCCCCCAATCCAGGGAAAGACCTTATCTATTTAACCTATCCATGACCCTCATGATTTCACAAACCTCTGTAAGGACACCCCTCAGCCTCTGACACTCTAGGGAAAACAGCCCCAGCCTATTCAGCCTCTCCCTATAGCTGAAACACTCCAACCATGGTAATATCCTTGTAAATGTTTTCTGAACCCTTTCAAGTTTCACAACATCCTTCCAATAGGATGGAGACCAGAACTGTACACAAGGCCTAACTAATGTCCTGTAAAGCTGCAACATTGCCTCACAACTCCTATACTTGATGGTGTTATGGACTTGGCCAGACCCCCTCAAACATTCTAAGAAGATAGCCCAGACCCTAACTTTTCAAGTTGTTTTAAGATGGTGTACAGTGGATATTCCAGAAGTGATGCAGCTGGCCTAACCACTCCATTTTAAACAAAACAGAAATTATTTACATGTAAAGAAAAGAAAACTGAATTTAGAATAACATAACTATTTGAAAACCCAACAGACACGAAAACACAACTTAATGATGCTGTTCCAAATACTTGCAACATTCCCCATAAACACCCCCTTGCCAAAAAGGTAAATTCAACTACAAGTTCTTACAGGAGAGAGATTGCAGAGAGAGAGGATCAGCATGTCACTTTGAGTCCAGCACCTTCTCTCGGTTCTCAGCTGAAAACAAAACCAAACCAAACCCTGAACTTGGAGAACTGGCCACTCCCCTTTCACTGTACAAGTATTTTTAATAAAACCTTAGAGCCTTTTCAAGTAGATATTTCCAGACTTATCGGAACCTCTGCTGTTTACAACCCATTTTGAAAAAAACCAAAGGCAACATAACCTTGTTAAAGGAGCAGCATCGTCACAATGCTCTGACCAATAAAGGAATGCATACTAAACGCCTTCTTCATTATCCTATCCACCTGTGACTCTACTTTCAAGGAGCTATGAACCTACATTCCAAGGTCTCTTTGCTTAGCAACACTCCTCAGGACCTTACCATTAAGTTCATAAGTCCTGCCCTGATTTGTCTTTCCAAAATGCAGCAACTCACATTGATCTAAACTAAACTAACTATACCTCCCATGCGCACATCAAAATAATTTATATAAATGACAAAAAGTAGTGGACCCAGCACCGATTCTTGTGGCACACTGCTGGTCACAGGTCTCCAGTCTAAAAGGCAACTTTCCTCTGCCTTCTACCTTCGAGACAGTCCTGCATCCAAATGGCTAGCCCAAACCCCATCAAAATATATTAAGAAGATTGCCTAGACCTTAAAGTTTTCTTATTTTTAAATGCAAGTGTAAGAGTGTGTTCCGGATGCAATTCGATTGGTGAAACTACCAGGCTTGAAGCAAAACACACTTTGTTTTGTACACTATAGTATTTAACTACTAAATAACAATTGTTCCAATATGGTAAAATCCGATAAACACACCCTCGGCAAAGGCAAATTTAGTAAAATACCAAATTACCAAATGACATGAATTTAAACACAATCCATTCAGTGTCATAAAAGCTGAAATTCCAGTTTATCTTTCAGACAAAAGTACTGCCAGTATCATCTGAGTAAGTCCAACCTAGAAATAGCAGTTGCTTCTCCGGCTTTCTCAATACAGTCTTTCAAACTTGGAATAGGATATGAGTCAGATTTTGTAACTAAATTAACTTTGCAATAGTCCACACATAATCATTGGGTACCTTCAGTAAATAAATCATCTCACTTGCAATTCTAGCAGCAGGAAGAGAATCCAAGCTTTCAGCTGTAATAGAGAGAGGACTAATAGCTTCCACATCCAGTTTCAAGAATCCAGCAACTACTGAAAACTGAAATTAAAATCTTGGTTCTGTGGGAGCTTGACCCCACCGCGTCATGGTGGTTTTATTAAAATGAAATCAAAACAAGCTGTGCTCAGAGCAGACAGTCAGCTCTAAGTTTACAACACTTGTTTTCAAAATAAACATGGTTAGAGAAAAAAACCCTGCAGATGCTGGAATCCAAGTAGACAAGCAGGAGGCTGGAAGACCACAGCAAGCCTGGCAGCATCAGGAAGTGGAGAAGTCAAAGTTTTGCGTGTAACCCTTTTTCAGGTCCTGTTGTGGGGGGGAGCGACCTACCAGGAGAAAGCCATAGTGGCCAGGTCTCTGGCACTGAACCTGGCTCGATGGCTTAGAAGGGGAGGGGCGAGAATAGAAAAGTGCTAGTGATAGGAGACTCAATACTATTGTAGAAAGTGAGGACTTCAGATACTGGAGATAAGAGTTGAGAGGGTGGTGCTGGAAAAGCACAGCAGGTCAGGTAGCAAGTGAGAAGCAGGAGAATCACGTTTCGGGCATAAGCCCTTACCAGGAATTGATGTCAATCCTCCTGCTTCTCGGATGCTGCCTGACCTGCTGTGCTCAATAGTTATAGGGACAGGTAAGAGATTCTGTGTTCACAAACAGGATTCCCGGAAGGTATGTTGCTTCCCAGGTGCCAAGGTCTGGGATGTCTCTGAATCTACAAGATTCTGAAGTGGGAGGTTGAGCAGCCAGAAGTCATGGTACACATCAGCACCAATGACAATGCAAGGAAAAGGGATGAGGATCTAAAAAGTGATTTCAGGGAGTTAGGTTGGAAGCTAAAAAGCAGGACGAGCAGAGTAGTAATCTCAGGATTACTACCGGTGCTACATGAGGTGAGGAACAGGGAGCAAGTGCAGCTAAACACATGGTTAGTGGGCTGGTGTAGCAGGGAGGGCTTCAGATATGTAGATCATTGGGGTACCTTCTGGGGAAGGTGGGACCTGTACATGAAGGACGGGTGGCACTTAAAGTGGAGGGGCACCAATATCCTGGATGGAAGACTTGCCAGAGCACTTCAGGAGGGTTTAAACTAGTTTGGTACAGGGAGGGGAACCAGAGCTACAGTTCAGAGGAGAGGATAGTTGTTGAAAGAGCAGAAATAGAATGCAAAGGGTCTGTCAGGAAGGATATGCAACTGAAAGGGCAAAGGGATGGGTTAAAGTGTGTCTCTATCAATGCAAGGAGTGTCGGGAATAAGAGTGATGAACTTAGAGCATGGATCAGGACTTAGAACTATTTTGTTGTGGCTATAACAGAGACATGGATTTCACAGGGGAAGGAATAGTTCCAGGATTTAGTTCTTTTAAAAAAGAAATGGGGGGGGTATAAAAGAGGAAGGGGAGTAGCATTGTTAATTAAAGACTGCATCACAGCTGCAGAAAAGGATGTTGTTAAGGAGCATTTGTCCACTGAGTAAGGATGGATGGAAGTCAGTAACAGGAAAGGAGCAGTCACTTTGTTGGGTGTTTCTATAGACCATCTATATCAGCAGGAAGATGGAAGAACAGATCGGATAGTAGATTTTGGAAAGGTATAGATGTAACAGAGTTGTTGTTATGGGTGACTTCAATTTCCCCAATACTGATTGGAACCTCCTTAGTGCAGATGGTCTGGATGGATCCGATTTTGTCAGGTGTGTACAGGAAAGATTCCTGACTCAATATGTCAATAGGTCGACTAGGGGGGAGGCCATATTGGATTTGGTAGAGGCAACAAGCCAGATCAGATGTCAGATCTCTTGGTGGGAGAGCATTTCAGTGACATTGACCACAACTGCCTCACCTTTACCATAGCCATAGAGATGGATAAGAACAGACTGTATGGGAAGGTATTTAATTGGGGTTGAGGAAATTACACTGCTATTAGACAGGAGCTGTGGAGCATAAATTGGGAAAAATTGTTCTAAGGGAAATGGACAACAGAAATGTGGAGGCTGTTTAAGGAGCATTTGTTGCGAGTGTCGGTTAACTTTGTCCCACTAAGAAGGGCAAGGAATGATAAGGTGAAGGAGCATTGGATGACAAGAGGAGCTTCTCGTCAAGAGGAAGAAAGAAGCTTACTTAAGGTTGAGGAAACAAGGATCTAACACAGCTTTAGAGGATTACAGGGTAGTTAGGAAAGAACTCAAAAATGGACTGAGGACAGCTGGGGAGACACAAAATAGACTTAGCTGGAAGGATTATGGAAAACCCAAAGGAGTTCTACATTTACGTGAGGAATAAGAGAATGATCAGAAAGGGTAGGTCCGGGATAGTGGAGTGAACTTGTGCCTGGAGTCTGAAGAGGTAGGGGAGGCACTAAATGAGTTATTGGCTTCAGTATTGACTCAAGAAAGGGACTTTGTTGATAGTGAGAACACCATGGAGCAGGTTAATTGGCTTGAACAGATTGATATTAAGAAGGTAGATGAGCTGGAAATTCTGGAAAGCATCAAGATAGATAAGTCCCCAGGGCCGGACCAGATATATCCAAGGTTATTATGGGAAGCAAGAAATGAGGTTTCTGTGCCTCTGGCAATGATCTTTGTATCCTCACTATCCACAGGAGTAGTACTGGCTGATTTGTCGGAGGTGAATGTTGTTTCTCTGTTCAAGAAAATAAATATGGAAATCCCTGGGAATTACAGACCAGTCAGTCTTACATCTGTGGAATGCAACATACTGGAAAGGATTCTGAGAGATAGGATTTATGATTATTTGGAAAAACATAGTTTGATTAAAGTTAGTCAGCATGTCTTTGTGAGGGGCAGGTCATGTCTCACAAGCCTTATTGAGTTCTTTGAGGATGTGATGAGACAAGTTGACGAAGGTCGAGCAGTGGATGAGGTGTATCTGGATTTCAGTAAAGCATTTGATAAGGTTCTCCACAGTAGGGTCATTCAGAAAGTTAGGA
Source organism: Chiloscyllium plagiosum (assembly GCF_037043375.1). Taxonomy (NCBI): domain Eukaryota; kingdom Metazoa; phylum Chordata; class Chondrichthyes; order Orectolobiformes; family Hemiscylliidae; genus Chiloscyllium; species Chiloscyllium plagiosum. The sequence goes on along the minus strand of NW_028270154.1, from coordinate 63,292,503 downwards.
GGTATGAGATACAGGGAAATTTGGCTGTCTGGATACAGAATTGGCTGGCGGAAAGAAGACAGCGAGTGGTAGTGGATGGAAAATATTCTGTCTGGAGGTTGGTGACCAGTGGCGTCCTGCAGGGATCTGTTCTTGGGCCTCTGCTCTTTGTAGTTCTTATAAATGACTTGGATGAAGAAGTGGAAGGGTGGATTTGCTGATGACATAAAAGGTCAATGGTGTTGTAGAAAGTGTCGAGGGCTGTTGCAAGCTACAGCAAGACATTGACAGGATGCAGAGCTGGGCTGAAAAGTGGCAGATGGAGTTCAACCTGGATAAATTCAAAATAATTCATTTTGGGAAGTCATATTTGAATGTTGAATACAGCGTTAAAGACAGGATTCTTGGCAGTGTAGAGGAACAGTGGGATCTTGGGGTCCACATACATAGATCCCTCAAAGTTGATAGGGTTGTTAAGAAGGCAAATGATGTTTTCACTTTCAATAACAGGGAATTGAGTTTAAGAGCTGCAAGGTTTTGCTGCAGCTGAATAAAACCCTGGTTAGACTACATTTGGAATATTGTGTCCAGTTCTGGTTGCCTCATTATAGGAAGGATGTAAATGCTTTAGAGAGGGTGCAGAGGAGATTTACCAGGATGCTGCTTGGATTGGTGGGCTTGTCTTATGAAGAAAGGTTGAGTGAGCTAGGGATTTTCACACTGGAGAGAAGAAAGAAGAGAGGTGACTTAATAGAGTTGTACGAGGTAATGAGAGGCATAGATAGATAGCCAAAGACCTATTCCCAGGGCAGAAATGGCTGTCAAGAGGGGTCATAATTTTAAGATAATTGTAGAAGGAATAGGGGAGATGTCAGAGGTATGTTCTTTATGCAGAGAGTGGCGGGTGCATGAAAGGTAACACCAGCGTTAGTAGTAGAGTTAGAGACATTAGGGACATTTAAGTGACTGCCGGACAAGCACATGGATGGTAGTAAATTGAGGGGTGTGTAGGTAAGGGTTTTTGCCTGAATCATCGATTCTCCTGCTCCTCGGATGCTTCCTGACCTGCCATGCTTTTCCAGCACCATACCCTTGACTCTAATCTCCAGCATCTGCAGTCCTCACTTTCACCTGGGTGTGTAGGTTAGGTTGATCTTCGATTAAGATAAATGCTTGACCCAGCATTGTGGGCTGGTGGGCCTGTACTGTTCTATGTTCTATAGACTCAAGGTTTTCTTCTCAATTGTGGAATATTTATTTTGTTGAATATTCAGCTTTTTGGAAAATACCCAATAGGTCTTTCTTTCTTCTTGTCATCATGTTGAAGAGCACGGAACCACACCCACATCACTCGCATTGATGGCAACCTTGAACAGCTTTGCATACTTAGGTGTGGTTAAAACCATTGGTGGTGGGTTAACATAGTTTCTAGGTTGTCAAGTGCCTTCTGGCATTCTTCCATCTGATGAAATTTTCTGGACTTCTTCAAGTCATTCGGTAGAGCAATGACACAGCTAAAATTTGTTTCAAATTTTTTTGTATAATCATATATCAAGTAAAGTTAAAGCATCAAGTCTTCATTTCTCAGATAGCAACCTTCTGGGATACACTCAGGTTCTGCTTCTGTGTATGTTGTTGATACAATTGCTTTAGTTTTTCATCTCTCTGCTGTAATTCAGCTATCTTCTCCAAACTAAAATTATCCACTTTGTCCTTCACCTGTTCTTATTTTTCTCCCACCATTTGGTCAAATGTTGTTTTTGATAATTGAACTTTAAATTCCCTTTCTTTATTCTTTAAATTCTCCTTTTTCAACTTGTGGCTTTGTGAACCTGTCACTACACAGTCACACAAAATGTCAGGATTTACTTCCTGTAACACCTTAGTTTCTGACTTTCTACTGGCTTTTCAATCACAGTAGCTATCACTCCCACCTGATCCAGCTATATCATTATCAAGGTCAATGTGTATTTCCAGAACTGAGAATTTCTGTATTACTCCTACCGCCACTTTAACACTTTTCACTAGACTCTCCAAACTCACATTCTATAATGGAACACTGCTCTTCTCATCATGAATTCCACATATTACCATATTCTCTGGCAATACTCCTTCCAAATTATATATATTTCTTCCTCTCTCAGCATCAAAGATTGACTTATTCTCATATATCTTAAATATTTAATTTCTTTACCTGTGTGGCTAAGGTTTATACATATATCAGGAGGACTAGGTAAATTCTTCAAATAGATCTGGTTCTGTCTTATTAAACAACCCTTGATCGGGTTATACATTCTTTTGCAACTTTTTAGTTGCCACTGCAGTTAACAAGTTGAACACTTGTACAGTGTTTAGTAAAGTGGACAGTAAAGTTGTCTTTGTCTTTATTTCTTCATTTTCTCCCCTTATATTCTATGTTTTGGTTTATTTGTCTGTTTTAAGATGGTGCCAGGGTAACAAAATATATTTGACAATAAATAAATCAACTCCTTTACCACTTCAACAAAACTCACTGGCTTATCCTGTTTTCCCACATCAGTCTTCCCAGTGCTTTTTCTAAACATCAACACTGACTTCATGCGGCCTACTTTATTAGAGTGAAAAGAAATGAGCTTTTTCATTTCTCTTTCACCTCACAGGTTTTCTTTTTACCCTATGGTAAATTATCTTTACTATCTTCAATGAGATTTTCTTTTCCCCTACTACCTGAGGATTTCTCTTTTCCCCAATTCTATTCCTCATCGATTGAAATTGACTTATGAACCAACCCAATGCTGTCATCTCTGCTGCTAATCTTAAGTCATAATTCTCTGCTCTTCCACATCAGTCCTCACTGCTTCAGTTATCTATCCACTTCAATATACTACCCAAAATCCCATGTACTTCTATTATAAACGCCAATCCCTTTTGTGGGGCTTTGTCAAAAGACTTCTGAAAGTCTAGATTTCATTATAGCCTTGGTTAAAATATAGACAAAAGAGCTGAACCTCAAAAGCGAGTTGAAAGTGACTGCACTTAACATCAAAGGGAGCTAACGGATGTGGTTTATTTAGGCTTTCTAGTTGACAGACAGGCAATAGAGAGTAGGGATAGACAGATCTGTTTCTCTAAATCATGTTTTAACCAAGGCTGTTATGAAATCAGGAGCCAAGTGACATGGCAGAATCCAAACTAATCATTGGTGAACAGGTTATTCTTTTGCAAGTGCCTTTTATTGACGATATCTTGAATCACTTTGCTCGAGACAGAGACTAGAATGCTCACTGAGGGTTAGTTTTGTCCTGTTTTTTGGTACACAGATCCAACTCGGACAATTTTCTATATTGTTAAGGAAGGCAGGCAATGAGGTGCCTGAAATTAAATTCACAGGGAACATCTAAAACAAATACCTAACTACATTAAGGTATTGGATTAGATGACCAAAAGCTTGATCAAAGAGACAGCTTTTAACGAGTCACTTAAGGATGAAAGTGAGGTAGAAAAGCTGAAACCTCAAGGGATGGTATATCATACGGTTTGCAGTCTAGGTAAATAAAGGCATGGCCACCACTGGTGGAGCAATTATAATTCAGAATGAACAAATTTGCAGAATTAGAGAAGCACAGAGATCTTGAACAAATATGCCTTTCAGGTGAAAAATAACAAAATATGTAAGTAAACTTATTTTTATTATTATAGAATGTATAATGTAGTTTAATCAACTTTTTGAAGTGACAGCATTGTCAAGGTACTATAAGTTATTTTGTCCTTTTTGAAGAGAGATTAGAAAAGGCAGAAGCGCCAAACTGGCTACTGAAGATAGCTTAGGTAAACAGCTTAGGAGGCCTTGGGCTTTTTTAAAAACAACCTGAATGGGGTTGGCCAGCTCTCACAGACCAGGCTTTCTAATATTTATTAGCTTTAGCAGCAGAAACTGTTTGGGAACTCAGAAGATTTGGAAACTTCAGTGAATAATTCCTGGCTGCTACTTGCTCTGGAATTTCTCAATGTTTTTTCCTCCTGAATTAGAGAACTGCATGTAAGAATATGTGTCTGAATTTGGCTTTTTGCTAAGGAGTGTGTTTATGGGATGTTACTATTTTGGAATAGTTAATTAGTAATATGTATGGTATCTATTATTAAGTTTTTCAATAGCTGTTATTTTAAATTCCTCTTTTGTTTGTATTTTAACTACAGTATTTAAATGAATTGTTTTGCTTAACTTTGAGTAGTTTGATCAGTCACATCACATTTGGAACACCCACTTCATATCTACTTTTAAAACAAGAAAAAGTTAGGGTCTGGGCTATCTTCTTAAAATATTTTGAGGTGGTCTGGTCTGGTTCATATCAGTACATGACAATATTCTTCTGGTGGATATGTTTTCCCTGCTTCTCCGGAATCTGGCTGACATGGTTTCACAAATGGAAATCATCAAATTTAGGATTCAAAGCCTTCTGCAGATTTGGTATCCAATGGAGTTCTGTAAAATGACTATGTATACACACATTAACTACAAAACAGCTGTAATCTCATAAGAACATATATTTGCAATAAAATTATAAATGGGGCTGGAAGTAAATCCTGCTCTCTGTAAATTAGATTATGGCACAAGGCTATGTGTTGTTAAGATGGTGAAATCTGTAATGTGATCTAAAGGGATTCCCTCCATTGGAATTTATTATTCACATTTTGTCAAGATAAACAAATTTAATTTTTTTGGTAACTTACAGATAATTTTAGTTATTCAGTTTAAATTCACTTGAGTTGGCCTTATGGAGGTTTGTAAAATCATCAGGGCATTATCATAGGCAAACCCTTGCAGATAAGGATGACTGTATTCCACTCTCCAGGTGAGTCTGTAGGTGATAGTATAAGCTTATGCAGCCACCACAGACTCGGTTACATTTGGGGCAGATGGTTGCAGTAAGACATTGGGATGGCAGTATGCTCCTTTTGATCTTTTCACCTGGCTTACGCTTTTCTCCTCCCCCCACCTTGTCTCAGCCGGATCCTTCCAGCCCGGCACCGCCTTCCTGACCTGCAGTCTTCTTCTTGACCTCTCCGCCTCCACCCTACTCCGACCTATCACCCTCACCTTGACCTCTTTCCACCTATCACATTTCCAACTCCCCTCCTCCAAGTCCCTCCTCCCTACCTTTTATCTTCTCCTGCTGAACACTCTCTGCTCATTCCTGAAGAAGGGCCTGTGCCCGAAACGTCGAATCTCCTGTTCCCTGGATGCTGCCTGACCTGCTGTGCTGTTCCAGCAATAAAGTTTCAACTTTGATCTCCAGCATCTGCAGACCTCACTTTCCCCCATTAGTAAGTCTTAAGGTGCTAGACACCTTCCTGAATGCTCCTCCTCCACTTTGGATGGTTGAGCTATGGTTCATTGGTATCTGTGGGAATGCTGCACTTTACTAGTAAGGCATTGGAAGTATCATTGAAATATTTCTTCTGTCCACCTGCAGCTGGCCTGTCATTTCAGAGCTGGGTAGAGCACCTGTTTAGGGAATTTTTTGTTCAACGTGTGGACTACATGCCTAGCCTATTGCAGTTGATCAAAGGTGGTCAGTTACCTCAAATGCTGCCAATGTTGGCCTGGTAGAAGATGCTGGTATGCCTTTCTTCCCAGCAGATTCACAAGATCTTATGCAGACAGCACTGGTGGTACTGCTCCAACATCTTAAGATATCTGCTATAGACAGTGAGTTAGTGGTGTGAATAGCCAAGATCTTTTTCCCATGGTAGGTGAATCCAAAACTAAAGGGGTTCAGGTTTAGGTGAGGGGGGGGGGGGGGGGAGATTTAAAAAAATGCTTCTGAAGCAACTTTTTAAAATGCTGAGGGTGGTGCGTGTATGGCACCAGCTGCCAGAGGAAATGATGGAGATGGTTAGAGCATTTAAAAGGCATCTCAAATGGGTATACAAATAAGAAAGTTTTAGAGGGATATGGGCCAAATGTTGGCAGTCGGACTAGAGCTGTTTAGGAATCTGGTTCACGTGGATGAGCTGAACCAAAATATCTGTTTGCGTGCTGTATAATTCAACTTTGTAATACTCACATGGTCACTGGCCATTTCATATAGCCACCTTCTGAAATGCAATGTAAAAAGTTTCTATATCCTTCTTGTCAAACCTCGTCAACAGACATATTTAAACAGATCCCCATCAGGCTACAATGAGACTGCTTGACATCATATCTTCATCACTACTCCTACCTTTTTCCTCTGCCTGTGCAATTTTTATTAGGATTTGAGCTTTCAGTTCTAACTCTGGACTTCAAAATCTCTTTTTTTGTCTGTTTTAACAGAAAATCAAACTGTTTCATTTCCTTTTTTTTGTTCTGCCATGGCTTTTTTAAAAAAAATTTCCCTCTGATTCAGACCTCTCCATTTGCAATTGAGATTTAGCCATTTCCAAAGATTCTGATGGCATTGCCGACAATTGTAAATGTTGATCTTCTCCTGCAATTAATTTCCTTTTCACACAGACAACCCCAACTCCATCATGCCTGCCAAAAGCATTGCCTTTCTTGCTTTCTGTAGAACTTCTGAAGTGACTTTTCCACCTCCAGGAAACTCTGAGTAACTGGAAGACCCATTACTACACAGAGCACACCCTATTTAAACTAAGTGAATATTAACAAAAAAAAACGAACACTCATCACTCTCAGTCTTTGAGTTCAATAAAACTAAATCCAAACTGGAATTAGAGATTTGGATCCCGACAAAAGCCCCCAATTTCTTTTACTAGGTCAAACTGCCTCAAAATATATGAAGATAGCTCAGACCTCAATGTTTTCATATTTTTAAAGGCAAGTGTAAAGAATTGTATTCCAGATGTTCTTCAATTGGTCAAATTTCCAGGCTTGAAACAAAACACACTTTACTTATACATTATAGTTAAAAAGCAAACAAAAAAATGAAAATAACTCTATTGAGAAACTTAAAATAATACATGATTTACCTTCTAAACAGCAACTGTTCCAAAATAGTAACATTCCACAAAAACAACACTGACAAAGGCAAATTCAGTAAAATAGATTGTCTCACATGCAATTCTAACAGCAGGAATAGAACTCAAATCTTTTAGCTGTAAGAGAGAGAGGAATAACAGCTTCCACATCCAGCTTTAAGATCCCAACAACTTCTTAAAGCTAAAATTAAAATTCTGGCTCTGTGGGAGCTTGACCCCACTGCATCATGCTGCTTCTACTGTTCCAACTTAAAAAAAAACTAAAGTTAGTTGGGCTGAGAACAGATAGCTCATCTCCAAGTTTACAACACTTGCTTTCAAAAGAAACATGATAGAACAAATCCTTCTTCAAGACACATCTTGCAACACTAGTTCAACATAATCAAATAGAATTAAGTTCAGGACACCCATTCTGGGGTTTAGTTGCTTTATTATAATCTCTGCAAAACAATATGAAATTCAGACTGCGATTACAAGAAGCTGCAGTACCAACACCTGGCTGATACAACGCAATAGGAAAACTGTTAAGGGGCACAATCACAAAAACAACACAACCTTGTTCATTAAACTCTGTTCCATCGTTTTCTGTACAGTCAGCAAATGCATATGAATTAAAACCTTTTCATTAGTGTAAACCTACATAGAGGTTAAATAAAATGTCTCCAGGTTGTCACTGGCAAACATATAGCATCATTGGTAACTAGTTGCTAACTTTAAAAAAAAACTAAGCTTCCCATGTCCTAATCAAAAATATGAGCAGGAAGCCCATTTTTAGGAGTCCGTTTATGTCACCCTTGAGCTAAGTATTCAAAACTCAGGATGATTTGTTTTCCAATTTCCCATTTCTTGTTGACAAGTCCAAACTCTGACTGATTTAAATCCATGTTCCACTACTTAATGGCACAGCACATTTGTATAAACATACTGTCGCTAACAATGTTTTTTAATGAATACAAAATCAATTGTAATACAAGGCTCTGCCATGTATATGCATCAATCCCATTCACACAATGCAAGCTGTAAAACAACAGAATATATTTGTTAGAGAATTTTCCTTGGATACACCAATGCTTCCATGTGACGTTTAACTACAGCCATGAATAATCATTTGAAAGTGATAATCACCAGCAGTAACCAAAAATGATTCACAATAGTTACTGATGATTTGGAGTGATGGTTCAATGATAAGCACAAATTATCTACATTTACCATGATATTTTATTAATATTCAAACAATAAACAGTGAACTCTTAATAGCTCAGCAGAAACTAGCATATACACTGTAAGAGTTGATGTTCATGTGCTAGAAAATATTTTGTGCTACTGTTGACAGTCTAAATAGATACTAGTTAATGCTGAATGAAAAATATGTTGTTTAGAATGACTGTTTCCCTTTAAGAATGAGGAAATCTAAAACACTTACCAATGCTACATTTGTCAAAAAATGATTAACAGGCACACATATTAATTGGGAGATTAGCTAAAAGTAACGTCATATCTATGACTAATGTATTTTTGGTAGGAGAATGACATTGGTACTCCATTAAAGCACATAACATGCACCTTTAATTAAAATATTTTGTATTAGTTTTAGTAATGTATAGTATTCACAGCAACAATTCAAATCAGTCCAGATAAAATGTACTCCCTTCTAAAGTATCAGGAATAAGATAAAAATCACACAACACCAGGTTATAGTCCAACAGGTTTAACTGGAAGCACCAGGTTATAGTCAACAGGTTTAATTGGAAGACCTGATGAAGGAGCGGCGCTCCAAAAACTAGTGCTTCCAATTAAACCTGTTGGACTATAACCTGGTGTTGTGTACTTTTTAACTTTGTACACCACTTTGATCTCCAGCATCTGCAGACCTCACTTACACCCCAATCCAACACTGGCATCTCCAAATCAGGAATAAGATAAATATGCTTGTATTTCAACTTGATGTAAAGTTGCTGGGTAAGATGACTACCTTCATAACTTCCTTGAGCATACTGTTGGTGCCAAACACACTTAAAGCACAAGTAGAAAATGATCTCCAAAATGGAAAAATACTTATCTACATTTTATAGTTTATGACATTATTGAAGTTGATGCAAATTCTAAATAGCAATACAGACACACAAAAGAGTATTACTAGGGGATACAACTGGAGTAAACAGCCAAACATGTCCAAATATCCAATTAAAATTACTTTCTTTAAAAGGTAATAACCACTTTACAAATAATTTTTCACTGAGTCTTGCTTTCTTCATTACACAAAAAGAAGTGATGAAGATTTACCTAATAGATACATTTTTAAGCTAATTGGGTCCCATAAATGACTGCACAAAATGAATAAAGATCCAGGATCATTCAATACATGTAAAATAAATTATACATTCGATAAACTTTCATGAAATGATTCTCTGGGTATTAACAACTATGCTATCTACAACCACCTTTATCCAATCTCTTGGAAAGGTATCAGATAGTTGTGGTGTAGAGATGGAATGACTAAAAGTAGGAATAAAATTAAATGACATTGTTCTAGTGAAATAGCCAACAGTTCATAAGATTTAATCTTAAGTCAGGATTGATTGTAGTACAAATTAAAAAAAGCAGACAGAAGTTCAAAATTTCTTGTAAAGTGAAGACTTATTTCACATAATTACATGAAGGAAGACAACTGCATAGATGGTCAGGATTTCAAATGAATAGCAATACCACTGTTAGTGCCACCATTAAATATATATTGTGTCTCAAACACAATTTTATAAAAAGAGTACAAGTAGATTTATATTGGAAACAACAGACCTGTCAACTTTAAATGTGAGCTTAAGTGTTGAGTTCATGGTAAAGTTTTAATTTACAACTACGTGGAAAACAATGTTTAACCTTTTAATAGCACAATGTGTATTCATAAAAATTAACATATGTACATAACTGGCAAAAATGCAATGAGAATTTAAGTCAGATTTCCCTAAAATGTCAAAAAAGGTGATTTGTGGACAATAAGGACAGCAATACATTTTTCTGAGAGATCTGTTAACAAAGTTTCTTTCAGAATTAAAACTAGAATTTGAACTGAGCTAGTGCGAAGTGGTACAATTAATTACTCAGACACTTGTGAAAATGAAACATTTGCCATTTATTACACTTTTATTTTCATATAAATCAGGCACTCATTCTAAATATTTGCCATTTCCTATGGATGTTTATAGGCTTGTTAAATTTACATTACACAGGAAAGGTGCTAAAATCTGAGTAAGTTGGTTAATAACTGGAATGTTATTCTTCACAACAAAATCTATCATTCAATTATGAAATACTGGAAAGCATCACACACAAATCATCTTGGTTGTAGTCACAATAAATATTATATGTAGAATATACCTCCATTTGGATTATCTGCATCTAACTAAAAAATGCACCAGTCATAAAGCGGAGTGATACTGATAATTATTGTAAAGTTTTAACTTGTCCTGTTTTAATCTGCTGTAGCACCTCACCTATCCATCAGTAGTTCCCAACAATATTGAATTTTCAACAGGTTTGTCTAAAATGGTATGTGGCATCAGTTTATATTTGAAAATCCATCTTATTAAGGCATAAACATTGAGTCACTTCTTGAACTTGCATGCATTTTGTTGCTGGGTTTGTACTTTCTGAATGGATCAATTATACTCAGAATACACAGCATTTTACCATACATTTTAAAATCTGATTTTGAGAGCTATATTTCTTTCAGTATCCAAAACTAAATCTTGATTTTAAAAAGTCATCCCTTTGAATATCCAAACTGGTGGTGGGAAAAATGGCAGGATCCACGTGAGACCTGCATTGTAAAAATTATTGCAATTATGCCAGAAAAAAAACATTATGAATCTGAAAATAGAACTAGACATATTCAAATTTATAAATATAGCTTTTCAGTGCTATATTTCTAACTGGAGAGTTTTACAGATCTGTTGTTTCAGAATGTATGACAAGAATAAATCAATCATTCCAAGAATACTTAACATGCTCAGTCTGTCAAAATTCCAAACAGAACATTATACATCTCTCTTTTTAAAGGTTATTTTATATATTAGCATAGATTAAAATATTTATGAAAAAGGAAGCAAGATATTACTGGCATCAAAGTACGACCATCTCTAGACTATTTAATGCCACAGAGTCCCCTGGTAAAATGTAAAGCTGCACAGCTTGCTTTCATTTTGTTACCCAAGAGTAACTATACATTTTACTAGCAGGTATAAATCAAGTATCACTGTAGCATTCTTACAGGTCAGGAGTAGCAGCAAATGGCAGGAGTACAAATGCAATGGTGACAAAGTGCAATTCTAATATTCATAAAATAAAGTGTTATCAATTAACAAGCATTTTTTTATTTACAAAGAAACACAAAAATAAGATTAACTGCACTTCTACAGCTGCCAGTAGGATGGATGTTAACATTAAGCTCTGACGTCCAACAATACCACTCAGATATCAGCACTTCACGATGACTGAACTCATTAATATGTGAAGTAACTTTTAGATCCATAACCTAACCAAAGTGACACAACTTTTCAATCCAGTTACTACTAATGAATATGAAAATAAAAGCTAAAAACTCATGTTGGTCTATTTATACTGTCCTAATTGAAAAGCTACACCAATTGAACAAATAGGATCAACAGAATTCAGATATTTAGCTTTTACAATAACTATTTTGGTTACTTAATTGAGAATACAAAAATATATAGCTTTAGAAGTACTTTTTACATCCTATCGAGAAACATTTAGAAATTTGACATGCACATTACTGCATTAAATGGAAAAAGTGGCAACTTAGGAATTTCAGAATTGGGAGGCAATATACATTTATACAATTGTACAAATTGTTAAAATCAAATTTTAGTTATTTGCCTTCAAGAGTGTACCACATACATGCATTTATCTTTTTTAATGTAACAATTACAAGCCACTATATTACACTGAAATGTTAACACACAACTACAAATAAATTACATTCTTTTGCTATGCATCTATATCTGCAGAAGACAAGAGTCCATAAACTCTTACTATTTGATTTCCTAGAAGCTTAACAATAGCTTATAGGATAAAAATCAGATAAAGTGTATTTGCATCCTCTTTCTGTGGCTATTTGGACCCACACAACCTATTTCACAGTTCTAGTAAAACCCTAACCCCAACCCTGATTACATTCAATTCTGTATCAGTGTTAGCTGTGCAAAACCTTACTTCACTGGCATTATGCCATATAGTTGCATTTGTCTTTGGTACAAAATAGTGTGCAAATATTTCTGAAAAGTACCGAAACTCATGTTTCAATAACCATCTTTATACAATACAGACTCTGTGGCATATATCTACATTGCTGAAATATTCCTATTTACATTCAAAATGGTTTAAACAGCCAAAGAGTGAAAATAAACAAATACTTTTTTAAATCCATAAAATTTACCCACTGTACATCCATTTCACCTTACATCTTTACTTTCATTTAAATACAAGGCACAGAGAATATTACTCCTTTCTCAAACTTAAATACTCACACAATGTCTGGAAAAGGCCATGTAATTTACTATATGAACTATTTAACTCATACTTAATAATACAAGAATATATAGTATATACAAAAGAAATATATAATGTTACTAATGGAAGAAAATCAGCAACAGCGGTTAACTTTAAAAATAATTACAAACTAATTTTCTTGATTTCTTGATTCAACTACTACATCCACATTTCTATGGAAACTTAACATAAGTTCCTACCAACATTTTAGAACACATCAATCCTTAGTCATTTTATAGGTAAGTGAAATTTACCTCATAGTACCTGAGCCCACATAACCATACTTATCTCATTGTGCATTTCTTTTCTAGAACTCTAACATGAGTTTTCCTTCTCCTTTTCAAGCAAGTTTAACACAACTAACAAAATGTCACTTGCTATAATGAATCAAACATTTATCACAAAAATGGCAAACATGTAACTATAGGTTGAAGTTGTTTCTGACAGAAGATATCGTGTTACACTTTTGATGTGGGTACGCGAAGACCTTCAAGACCACCTGTTGGGTCTCCTTCTCCTGTTTTTTCTAACACTTGATTGACAAAGTCAGATGTTTGTCCAGCTACTGTTGTCCCTATCAGAAAAGGAATAAAAACATAAGACTGGTAATCACTTTTAAAACAAAAATTAGATATTTTATAATCTTAACTATTACCTCTATTACATTTACATTTCAATGAGCCACTCTCGCAATGCTCAGCGCTCTGCTGCCGCCATCTTATGTGTTTTCCGGAGCCTGAGAGCGGGGCCGGGGCAGGAGCTGCCGGCCGGAGAATGCCTGGCGGATAAATGTGGCCCAAACCTGACATCCCTTTGCTGTTGATGTTAATCGTGACTGTGGCGGAGTCGGAACGGCCAGTCCCTCCTCCCTGCCTTTTATCTTAGCCTGCTGGACACACTTTCCTCATTACTGAAGAAGGGCTTATGCCCGAAACGTCGATTCTCCTGTTCCTTGGATGCTGCCTGACCTGCTGCGCTTTTCCATCAACACATTTTCAGCTACATTTCAATGAGGCAGGCTGTGTTGAATTCTCATCAACCTTCTCTGAAATTCTCATTTCAGAGTTCCAAACTGACTTGAGAACCATTTCCATGTGCTGACCCCATATGGTTGATTAAAGACATGCCAACCACTATTTTAAAATGGAGATACAATTCAAAAGTGCAGGCAGACTATCCAAGCCAAGGATCCCAATGGGATGCTCTCCAATGCTACTGGAAAGGCAGCTCTATCAGTTAAGGGGCAAGTCACCAAACTAATGACCATCAGAGAGCATTGGGCAATCTGATAGAGAGCGAGACAGAATGTCAATTATGTTTTCTAAGTTTTCAAATGACCACAGATGCAGGGGCATGCAACTGGAGGTGCAACTCCTTGCATGATGGCCAGTGACTGCAGCTCAGTGGCCATTACAAATGTTGGTGGGTGGGAAGACAGATGCAGAACTCCTTGCAGCAACAACTGCTCCCCATGCACTCCTACCACTTGGCCCATAGACTACCCTGTCTTTACACAGCATCTGAGGCGCAGGAGTATCCTGATGAATGCCTTATGCCTGAAATGTCATCTCTCCTGCTCCTCGGATACTGCTTGACTGGCAGTACTTTTCCAGCACTACATTCTTCGATTCTGATCGTCAGCACCTGAAGTCCTCATTTTATTCTCTGCTTATGTTACCAAAACAATCTGATCAGTTAATAATTTCATATCCGTAAATAAGGAATGAGAAATTCCAGTTAAACCTAACTCTGATTAAATTGGCAATGAGATGTTGCAAGAAAAATATTGACACATGCAGCTATTCTCAATACTTTCTGCCAGCTGACCCATGAGATCAGTGGCTTGGTATCCGGTGATTAAAACCTTGCAGCCAGTATGTGGTCTGGGTAGCACAAGTGAGGCAGAAGATGAGAAAAGAAAATGTAAAAACAAAAAGCAGCCACTTTCTTGCTAAATCGCTGTAATCTATTGAACTTTCTTTTCCTAATAGGTGACCCAGAAAAGTTTATTTTGTCTCAATGTACCAAAATTAGGAGAGCTATGGTCTGAGAAATCTATTATTGTTAGCTGTAGGGACAAAAGTTCACTCAGAAATCTACTGGTTTAAGAATCTTAAATATATTTTACACAAAATAATGAATAACTCAGTCCTCCATTGCCTGATAATACAAGATTAACAAAATAAAATATACTGGGATTACTCCTCATATGTCAACGTTTGCAACATTCCTGTGAAAAGTATAGCAGAAGCTAAAAATCAGGTAGTATATCATAAGAACGAAGAAGAGTGTATAAAAATAAAAAAAAAGTGGCATTCAAAAGATTAGTTTTGATTTCCTCTTTCCAAGTGATGTGATGAATTGGACTGAAGGGTTTGTTTTCATGCTGTACATCTCCATGACTCTAATGATTACGTAGTTTAAAACTTCAGAACAATACTAAAATTTGTTAGTGCGTTTAAGACATAGGGAGTAGAAGTAGGCCAGTCGTCCCATCTAAACTGCTCTGCCATTCAATGAGATCATGACTAATTTGATAATCCTGAACTAAACTTTACGCACAACCACTAATTTGGATTAAAACCATTACAATTAAAAATTCTATCTCAGCCTTGAATACACTTAATAACTAGAATCAACAACTCTCGATGGTAAAACGACCATAAATTCACTACTCTTAAAAAAGAAATTCCTCATCTCTGTTTTAAACGGGTAACTGTTTACTCTGAGATTTTGTCCACTGGTCCTAGACTCTTCCACAAAGGAAACAAGCTCTCCACATCTACCCTGTCATACCCCCTAAGAATTTTATATGTTTCAAAAGGACTCCTCTCATTCTTGTAAATTCTAAAGAGTACAAGGGTTAGCACTGCTGCCTCACAGCGCCAGTGAACCGGGTTCGATTCCTGCCTCAGGCAACAGAATGGAAACTGGGTGCTCCGGTTTCCTCCCACAATCCAAAGATGTGCAGGTCAGGTGAACTGGCTATGCTAAATTGCTCACTGTGTTAGGTGCATTAGTTAGGGGGAAGTATAGAGTAGGGAATGGGTCTGGGTGGGTTACTCTTCGGAGGGTTAGTGTGAACATGTTGGGCGTAATGGCCTGTTTCCACACTGTTGGGAATCTAACCTACTCAACCCTGTCTCCTAAGAAACACCTTCCATACCCAGGATCAACTGAAATGATTCTTCCTTCGATTGCCTTCAATACCACAATATCTTAGGTAAGTTAATTTCCTGTTGATTCCATTTAAGGTTAATATCTAAGAAACACATAGGACATTAAAAACAAATCTGGTGAATTGTTTTAGTTGAAGTAACTTACCAAGATTAATGATTGTTATAGTCTTGAAGTAAATTACTGAGAGAAACGTGGGGATGAGCAAGCAAACAGTAGGAAGTAAAAAGAAAATAATTTCTTACCGAGTGTTTCATTTAAGAGATTTTCAAGTTTTTCTAGGATGCTGCCACTTCCTTTCTCCCCCTGCCTCTGTACTCTATTTACTATTTCTTGTTTTATTGAGTTAATCACATAAAGCAGATGATCTGCAAAGAACAACATGTTATGAAAATTAGAAAATTCCAATGTAGATAAAAGCAAATGTCAGCATGACACAAACATCTGCAGCTCTGGGTAATCTTGTAATAAAATATTTGGAAAAATAGATCTTAGGGTAAAAGAGAAATACTAAATCATATTATACCAGGTAAACAACAAACACGAGGAATGCAGAAATGCAAACAAAGTATTTTTGTACATTTGACAAACTTTAGCAATGTTTGCTCCATGCTGTACACTACTTCCAGTACGTTGAAAATGTTGACAAAAATCTTGTCACTGATTTCAATTACAAATGAAAAATGCATTCAATCTTGTTTGAATTTTGTCATTCAGTTAACTCTTCAATTAGCAATTGGTTATAGCTGAAACAATGCTATAGATACAGTGAAGGTTAACCAAATTTTAAACAACTTATTGCTTTTCAAGGAGACACTTTAGAACAGATATTTATGGAGAGCTGTCACTAAAGCCACTGTAAGGGCAAGCAATCAAAACTTTCTATTCGACAACAAATGTTTTATCTTAGCATTTGCAGATTAGTACAGAGGTATGGGGGGCTGTTTAGGCGGGTAGGGGTTGGAAAGAGTTATAATGGGAGTTGCAAAGGGAATCATTATAATTAACTTGCACTGAATCCTTGGTCTGCAGAAGAATGGATACAATCACATTCATGGATCTTCTGGAACAGTCAGAATAAAACATGATCATTTTATAGGTAGCTGGAATACCTATTTTAACATTTGATTTCATAAGATATATTAGAGAGAGATTTGGTTAAAGGTGTAGCTGTTTCTGAAAACATACATACTTTGAAATGTCTGCTTTGGGAGAGCAGAGGTTATTAAAATAAAGTACACTAAGATAAAAGTCTACTAATTAGTTCAACAAAATTTAAAATTGATTCCAAATTAGGCATTCTCTGCATTTTACAGTAGCTTTCTTTATTAGCCTTTTCTCTCCAGAGGCCTATTTGTCCATTTTGAAGTGGAACTGGTCTATACTCTGCATAATTATTGATAGATACACAAAACGTCAGTCATTAATCATTTTTTTTTAAGAGTTTGAGCAGAGGGTAAAATCTGAAGGAAATGAATATAATAATTTCTTCCATCAAATGCCTCCATACAGATCAATTACTCATATGACAAAGAACAACCCCAAAATCTACAAAACTGCAAACTTTTTAGATCTCTAAAGGAGCAGAAATTGTTAGCTGCTCTATCAATGGACAATTGATTTGGTATGTTGCATCTTAATGCAACTCTGATCTGGAAATGTTATTGCTGTCTTACTGCTGAACCCTCAATGACCTGGTTCACTGTAAGAAACTACAGAGCAGGAATAGGCCATTTAGTAACTTGAATCTGTTCCACCATCTAGTCATGGCTCATTATCTAGTTCAACATATATTATCCCATATTATCGCCATATTGCTTGATGCCTAGAAACCCACCAATCCCCTTCTTGAATGTAATCAGTGAGCTTCCACAGGGTAGAGTATTCCAAAGATTCATCATTGTGTGAGTAAAGAGGTTCTTCCTCATCCCAGTTCCATTTTGATAGTCTTTATTCTGAAATTAAGTCCCCTTGTTCCAGCTCCCAGTTTTCAGGGTAAATATCTTTTTTGTACCACTTTGTACATCTCTTTATAAATTTTGAAAGCTTTACAAGGTAATCTCTCATTCTTCTAAACTCACAAGAATGATGCTTCAGTATCCTTTATCTATTTTCATAGAAGAGACCCACCAACCCAGGAAAGAGTCTGGTGAATCGCTGATCCACTCCCCCTATTGCGACTATATATCCTTGCTTAGACAAGGGGACCAGAACTGCACAAGATACTCAGTCATAGAGTCATACAGAATAGAAACAGTCTAACTTGTCTGTACCGACTAGACATCCCAATCTGACCTATTCCCATTTGCCATCACTTGGCCCATATCCCTCTAAATCCTTCCTATTCATATACACATCCAATTGCCTTTTAAATGTTGTAATTAAACCAGCCTTCACCATTCTTCTGGTACCCTGCTCCATACACATTACTTTTTAAATCTTTCCCCTAATATCTTGAACCTGTCCTCTAGTTTTGGACTCTCCCATTCAAGGAAAAACACCTTGGCTATTCATCCTATCCATGCCCCTCATGATTTTGTAAACCTCTAAGGTCACCCCTCAATCTCCAATGTTCCAGGGAAAATAGCCCCAGCCTATTCACCCTCTCCCTATAACTCAGAGTCTCAGTGGGCAGCACACTGGCTCAGTGATTAGCATTGCTGCTTCACAACACCAGGGACCCAGTTCAATTCCAGCCTCGGGCGACTGTCTGTGTGGAGTTTGCACATTCTCCCTGTGATTGCGTGGGTTTCCTCCAGGTGTCCAGTTTCCTCCCACAAACCAGAAAATGTGCAGGTTAGGTGAATTGGACGTGCTAAACTGCCCATCATGTTCAGGGATGTGTAGCTTAGGTGCATTAGTTAGGGGTAAATGTAGAGTAATAGGGTAGAGGAATGAGTCTGGGTGGGTTACTCTTCGAATAGTCAGTGTGAACTTGTTGGGCCATTCTGGTTTCTCTCCATAGCCCTTGACCTCTTTAGCAGCAAGGACCATGTCCAGCTCACTCTAATGAACTGTCCCCAAAAGCTTCCTGTGGGACAGAATTCCACAGGTTCGTAACTCTTAGTGAAGAAATTCTTTCTCATCTCAGTCCTGAATGGCTTACCTTTTATTCTTAGACTGTGATCCCTGGCTCTGGACTTTCCCAACATCAGGAACATTCTTCCCGCATCTATCCTGTCCAATCCTATCAGGATTTTATATGTTTCTCGGTGATCCCTCCCTCATTCTTCTAAATTCCAGTGAGTAGAAGCCCAGTTGATCCAGTCTTTCCTCATATCAGTCTTGCCATCCTGGGAATCAGTCTGGTGAACCTTCACTGGACTTCCTCAATAGCAAGAATGTCCTTCCTCAGACTAGGAGACCAAAAATGCACACAATACTCAAGGTGTGGCCTCACCAAGACCCTGTATAACTGCAGCTAGTCATCAATACTCTGATACTCAAATCTTCCAATTATGAAAGCCAGCATGTCATTAGCTTTCCTCACATCGGCTGCACTTGCATGCCAATCTTCAGTGACTGCTCCACCATGACATCCAGGTCTCGTAGCACCTCACCTTTTCCTAAATTGCTACCATAGAGATAAAAACCTGGCCTTCCAGTTTTTGCGAATGAAATGGATAACCTCACATTTATCCACATTATATTGCATTTGCCAAGTATTTGCCCACTCAGCTAGTGTGTCCAAGTCAGCTGGCAGCCTCTTAGCAACCTCCTCACAGCACACACTGCCACCCAGCTTAGAGTCATCTGCAAATTTGGAGATATGAAATTCAATTCCTCCGTCCAAATCGACAATGTACATTGTGAACAGCTGGGATCCCAGCACTGAACCTGCAGCATTCCACTGGTCACTGCCTGCCTCTCTGAAAAGGATCCATTTTTTCAAACTTTCTGAATCCTGTGTGCCATACAGTTCTATCCATGTCAACACATTACCTTCAACACCATGAGATTTAATTTTCCTTACTAATCTTGTGTGTGAAAGCTTATCAAAAGCATTTTGATAGTCCAGATACATGACACCTTGTCCACTCTACTGGTCACATCCTCAAACAATTCCAGATTTGTCAAGCATGACTTCCCTTTAGTGAATCCAAGCTGTCTAGGACTTATTCTGCCACCACTTTCCAAATGCTCCAAATAACAATAAGTTATTAAAATAAAAGGTTCCCCATTTAAAACAGAGATGAAGTAACATTTATCTAAGTTGAGTGTCTTTGGAACACTCTCCCTGAACGTAAAGCAGAAGCAGACTCTGAATATTTAAGGCAAAGGTGAATGTTTTTCTGGCAGTCATGGGATAAAAAGTTATTGGGGCAGGTATGAAAGTGGATTTGATCTGATTAAGTGGTGCAGCAAGCTTAAGGGAGTGAATGGCCTGTTCCTTGTTTGTATTTACCTACACACAAAAGTGGTCTCAGTGGTTATAATGCCAGTTTGGGACAAATTAAAAATAATAAGCAATATAATTAATAGCTACAAACAGTAATTGCAACTTTAAACAGTACCAACTTAAGGAAGGTTAACGATTAAAGGAATTATTCAGTCAAACAAATCAGTTTCATCATGCATATTATTTTATAAAAGAATAGTACAGCCTATTGAAGTGAAGAATAGTGGTTCATTTATGTAACTGTAAATGCAAAAGCAAAGTCATGTAAATGCCAGAAATCCTGATTGAAAATAGAAATTGGTGCTATTGCTCCGCAGGTCAGGCAGCATCTGCAGGCAGGCAAAGGGTTAACATTTCACGTTGGTGATCTTTGTCTGTCATGGACTAATGCTTTCATTTTTTTCCTTTCCTTATCCCTTCCAACATCAAAACAATACCACCTCTACTTTCCTGGCTTAAAAACATACACGTCTATATGTCACAACTCTGATGAAGTGCCATAGGCCTAAAACATCATTTCAGTTTTTCTCTCTCTGCAGATACTGCTTAATCTATTACATATTTACAACACTTATTCTGTTTTCATTGCATAAAACAATTATCTTACCATATTCAGTATTCAGACCCCATAGCTTTACTTTATTAGCCTCGTACTGAGCCTTTTTCTTTAAGCGACAAGCCCTGCAAATAAAAATATACAATGAGGAGATATTCTCAAATGAATCTTAATGTAACTTAACTTTGTTATCTGTGAACTTAAAAAGTCAAATTATATCACTACCAGAAAAAAGATGAGATTTCCATTTTGAGCCTTTCATATGTCACCGAGTACTCTTTCATGTCTAGCCAAAGACAGAACTCAAACACAGATTTGTTGTAGGTAGTTCATTTTCAATGAACCCAATCAATTTATTTTTTTGATCAGCAACTGAAGCAGAAGGCAAAATAATGTCTAAAGATAGAGGTCTCATGGACTCCCAGAAGGCAGGTGATGAAGTTTCACATGACAGACTTGAGATAAAATTTAAACACACAGATATTATCACAAATTATTCACTTGGTTAGGTTACAGTAACAGAAAATAGAGATAACGGGCATATACTTTAAGTGGAAGGACCTGACCGTGGCATCTCCACTGTCTTCAACTGTTTTCTATATTTGTCAATAACTTAGATCATGCAATGAAAAGCCATTTATCCAACTTTCCTGGTGACACCAAGATTGGTGGCATTATAAATAGCATCGACTGAATTGTGAAATTACAAAGTGTAACATCACAGAATAAATGAGTCAGGAAATCTAGGTTCGGCTGATATCAATGCAGGCCAATTCTGCAATTATCAATTTTGGACCAAAAATGGACAGATTCAAGTAATTGTTAAATTGTCAAAGGTTAGGAATATTGAACCTCCAAAGTGATTTATGAGGTTTGTACACAGATCACTAAAACATTGTATATAGAATGGTACAGCAGTTTGAATAGAGGAAAGCAGAGTGTGACACGCAGGAACAGAGTGATTCATAGTAGCAGTTAGTGTGATTAAGTCACAGAAAACTATAAAAAATTGAAATCAATGCTGTATTAGCTCATTGCACAAAGCATTCTCAATAAGGCAGACAAATTAGTGACACAATTATAGATAAATGGGTTTAATCTACTAGCCCATGCTGAAATGTGGCTGCATGGTAACCATATTTAGTAATCAAATATCCCACAGTACTTGACATATCTAAAAGAGAGACAAAGTGGAAGAGGGAAGAGGCATTAGTGATGATAAAGGATGATATAATGACTTCTCTGAGAAAGGGGTTGGGACAACATAGAGCAGAAAATAATGATGACATAGCTTGTAGGCCCCGTAACAGTAGATAAAGTACAAGTGTATTTATCAAGAAATGGGAAGCGTGTAACACCACTAATATATTAACTTTTATCCTCCTGTACTCTGGATAAATCAAATTAGCAAAAGTAGTTTTTAAGGTCAAGTTCACAGAATCCATCCAAATAGTTTCTTCTAATAACGTGTCAAAGAAACAACCTGGCGACAGGCTACCTCAGAGACGGGATTAATAAATAGTCACACAGTAAGGAATCACCTAGGGAAGAATGATTACATGTATGAATTCAAAGGTGAAGTGCTTAAGTTCAAAACTAAAGTCTTAAACTTAAAGTCAATTCCAATTGGTATGAGAGGCAAGTTAATTAAGGTAGATTGTAAAGATGACTTAAAATACATGATAGCAGAAAAAACAATGATGATCATTTGAATAAATATTTCATAATTCTTAAATGTACATTTGCTTGAGAAATAGAAACTCCTTGAAAGAATATTAATTCCTAGCCAACTGAAGATGTTATGGATAATACTAGATAAAGAGGCTAATAATAGTTAGGACCAAACATGGATTTTGAGAGAGATTTTACAAAATTTCTTTACATTGTGGAACGCTCTTAGTAGTTTGGAAAAAAGCAAAACAATACCTCTATGGAAAAGAAAGGGAGAAAGAAAACATTACTAACTAAGGTAACTGGCCTAGAGTTATATTTGACAGCAATATTAAGAGTATAGATTATGTAATTTGCAGGATAGATAAAGGGGATTCAGTGGATGCAGTACATTTACATTTTGAAGATATTTTAAAAAAGCACCAAAGCTTTTGTGAAAAATAAGGGTCATGGCATTGATGTCATCTATCAGCATAGAGAAAGAAGGTGGTCAAGACAGAATCAGAATGAAGGTATAACTAACATTTTCAGGTTGTCAAGCTATGTAACGAGTGGGTTGTTATCTGACCAGTGTTGGGACTCAGCACTTTTAAATATTAATGACTTCAATGCAGGGCCTGACAATAAAAAGCAGGCTCAGATATTAAGCTGCAAACTCGTTACATAGGTCATCAAGGAGATATCAAAAGAATGAATGGACAAAAAAGGTAGCAGACTGAGTATAGTGTGAGGAAATGTTGAAATTATTCATGCTGTTAGGAAGGATAGAAAAAAACCTATTTTTAAATGGCAAGTAAATGCTTTTCAGATGATTATGAGTCCTCATGCACAAAACACAAGGTGAGCATGCAGATATAGCAAAAATCAGGAAGGTAAATTGTGTATTGGTCATTATTGCAAGAGAACAGAAGTACAAGATTAAAGAAATCCAGCAAATTGTATAAAGCATTGGTAAGATTATACTTTGCAGTAGGGCACAATTGAGTTATGTCCCAAAGAAGAATATTTTTGCCTCCTGGTCCAAGAAGCATTCACCAAGATAATTTCTAGCATGAGAAGGTTGTCAATGAGGTACAACCAACCAGTCTAATTCAATGCTTTCCTGAGTTTAGAAGAATGGGAGATGCTCACATTGAAGCCTATGATTTTGAGAGGACATGACATGTTTTTCACAGTTGAAAATGATCCTGAACTACCTGACTTAGTCTAAATATTGAGGCATTGACCATTCAGGTCAAAGACAAGAAGATCTTTCAAAGGACTGTCATTTTTAGAATTCTCGACCCAGACTTGAAAGCTCATCATTAATGTATGCAAGGCTGAGATTTGAAGATTTTTAGAACAAAATCAGGGACTATGAGAATCAGAAAGAAAACTGAAGTCAAGGTAAAGATCAGCCAATATCCTCTGAACAGCAAAGCAGGTTCAAGGGGTTGCATGGTCTAATCCTAACCCTTTCACTTTGCCCATTTCTTATCTTATATATCATAGCAGTCAGACTTTAAAAATAATCAATAAAATTAATGGCAGATTAGCCTCTATAAGTAGAGGGCTCAAATATGAAAGGGGCAAAGTTGTGTTATAAATGCACACAACTAATGGTAAAACACTGAACAGGTCGATGAACAGCACCTTAAAAATTATATATTGACCTTGGGTCAAACAAAGTGCAAAAACAGCAGAATGTTACAACACATCTAAGAAGAGATTATGTGGAATGCTTAATTACTAATTTGAAATCCCTGGAAAATAGGAAATTGATGGAGGATTTGATTTGTTTTGATTGAATTTTATTTATAAAAGGAATTAATTTGTTGATGGAGGAAAACGTTCCCATTCATAGGAGTGTCCGGGTCAGGACATAACTTTAAAAGTCAGGAGAGAAGAAACATTTAATATGAACAGCAACAGAAGTGTGGAGTTTACATCCACAAAAAGCAGACATTAATAGCTGTGGACATGAATTTAAATCTTAAACCATTAGATTCTTCCCAGTCAAGGATATTAAGGGATATGGAGTAAAGGCGGTTGGATAAGTGAGGATGTAATTCAACCATATTTTCGCAGGATAATGGGATAGGTTCAAGGGGTTAACTAGCAGGCTAGTTAACTAACTAACAAACATTCTCATTTTCCTTACAATTGCCTTCAATTGTCATCTGTGGTTCAATTAAGTAGCAAACTCACCTCTAAGTCTCATGTTCCCAGATTCAAGCCGTGTCATAGGACTTGATCATAAAAATCAAGGTTGACACTCAATGCAATACTATAGGAGTCTTATACTGTTGGAAGTGCCATCTTTTGGATGAGACGATAAACTAAGGCCCCATCTACGCGGTTGGGTGAATATATAAAAAAACCTACTGCACAATTTTGAAGAACAGGAGGAAATTCGTTCTTGCTGTTTTGGACAATATCTATTTCTCAACTAACAATACAAAGAAACACGATCTTATCATTATTGTATCATTGTTTTGAAGGGTTTGCTGAACATAAAGCAATTACTGTGCTTCCTAAACTACAACAGCAACTGCTTTTCAAAAAAGTACTTCTTGAAAATACTTTGTGATGTCCAGAAGACAAGCAAACTGCCAAAACAGTGCAGGTCTAACATTTTCAATGTTTTCTAATAGGGTGAGGGAAATCACCTTGGTTCACCTTATTCTTTCCTAAGCAGTAATCGGTCTTTAAAATGCTTGCACTTAATAATGTGAACAGAATCAGTGACAGTTGAAATGCTGTATTTCTTCTCTCATTTGCTAAATAACAAGTCAAAGCTCTCTGTCTAGATTCATACAGAAAATATCCACTGAAGAGGATTGACATCTTCAGAAAAAAATTGAGAAAGTTTGAGAAGTTTTAAATGCCTACTTCACACATAATGCACTACAAGATCAAATACTGACTGAAAACAAAAATGAGTCTAATTGAAAACAGCTACAATTTTGCAATGTTGTATGAACTTTTATCCCATTTCATTTGTCTCAGCAAAATCAACTCCCAACAGATTGTTCAACCCAACAAAATGGTTAGCTATTAACATGTTAATAAGCAGAAGTTTTATCACTGAAAGTCAGGTAAAGCATGCAAACATACAATATAAAACAAAAATACTTTTTCAACAAAACTTAATCTCCTTGGAATAAAGATCACTACTCACCTTTAGATAATGTAGTCATCATTTTCTGAAAAGGTACACTCCACATCCCAAGGGTAGGTAGCCTATTCAACTGGGGGGAAAAAAAAATAAAAAAAAAATTACAGGGCTGTGCCTCCGCTACTACTGCGTGAAGTTCACCAACACTCCTGGCAGAGAACAGAGTTAGGAACAAAGTCCTTTTGACAGCAGCTTTAAATCTACAGTAGCCATAGGCTTAAAAGGGGCTGGGGTGTTGCTGTGAGGTTGCATCAGGTGATACAGCACAAAGATCCCATGCTTTGATTAAGCATTTAATTGGGGTCTTAATGTGGGGAGAAAATTCAAGGAATAGCTTTCCAAAGAGTTTCCTTCCACTGGGGAATGACAGGTAGAGATAGCTTAGACTTCCGTGAAGTTGTGCTGAAATCCTTTATGTAGCAATTCCAGGGCGAAACAAACATTTAGGCTATCACTAGAAAGGACCAAATCTAAAGATCAGAGGTAAAAAGTTAATAGCCTAAACAGATTGCAAAATGCCAAAAGTTGAAAGATGTTACAGCACGATTCTGTCACTGGCAATTTAAGTTTCTTGAAAGAAGAGCCGTCGAAAATAAGTTTTAGTTCATTTATCATTGACAAAGAAAAGCTAAACTGCATTTACACGATGGTTGTCACAGCTTAGGTCTTGAAATGCAAGTATTTGAAAGATAAACTGGTGAGCCAAAGATGGCTCTGAAATGTCAAAAAGCTACAGCAGCGTTCTTATGGCCTTCATCAGCACTTTGGGGGAGGGCAATGGGAAAATGCAGGTGGATGAGGAGACGTTGATGAGATGGTGCAGTAAAGAAATAAACTTGAAGGCTTTCTTGACCAAGTCTGATGTCACCTGTAGGGCAGTATGAAGGAACAAACCAGAATTTAACAGTAAACCGATCTGAACTACTAAAATTCCAAGCTTGAGTTCAGCTGCATATGCTGTATCATGTAATAACAGCATATTCACCATCATTGCATTTAATGGCATGCAACTCTAACAAGTAGGTTGATTGTTCGTAATTTCAATCTTGTGTACAAAGTAAGATATTGGTTGTTTTCCTTTGAGAAGTATCAAGGTAGGCCTAGCTACGTGCATTATGAAGTGAAATGACTGTATGGCACGTAGCCTACGATCACATTAACCCATATTGTCTCTTGATGAACATCCATATGCAGTATCAAAAATGAAGCTTAGCCTATGCTTTGAAAGAAGATCATGGGACTTCAAAATCATTTCTATTATTTCACATGTTCAGCAAAACCATTTTTCCTCTTTTTATCTCCACTTGGACTGCTTCAGTAAGATCATAGGAAGACATAACAATCTACACAGTGGATAGATGGGTCTAATCCCAAAGACATTAGATTATCCACAAATAGTCAACTGAATAGGAATAAGTTTCAGGTAATTTTGCCTTTCTATAAAAAGTTTTGGTATGGTGCCAGAAGCTGAAGTTCCAAGTAGAAGACAAACCCAGACTGCTAGAAATGCTGAACACAGCATAGCACTATTGGCATTGTTTTATGAATCAAGGAAAAGCAAAAGGACAATGATTGCAATTCTTCTGTCTGGGCTAAAGAAAAACACAACGCTGAGCTACTATAAAGAGGGGAATCCCGAAGTAGCAAATGTCTTCATCGTCTGTCAGAATGTCTCAGTTTAATTCCAGATGCTTCTTGAATGAACACTGAATAGCCTCTTGCAAAGGCTAAATGTATAGATTATCTTGAAACTTTTAAATATTAATCACCAGCAGCTTAAGTAATAGTTGTGTCTGTAGCAATCCAAAATGATGCCCTGTGGAAGAATATAGAGTTTGATAGCAATCCATGAAGATGCTCTGTGAAAGAATATAATTACCATGTTGCATGGTTGCATGTTAGCATGCTTTTTGAATGATGACAAGTGTAATGACTATCTCAATTTTTGTTTCTAAAGGAACTTTTTTTGGCTGAAGATATCATACATAGGTTCAAATGCCTCTGCCCTTGTGAAAAGTAGGAGAAATAAAGAAATACATTTCTGTCACTCAACTGTCTGTACAGATTTGACTTTGGACATAAATGCATTTTTTCAATTGTTGAGAGCTCAAGTTGCAACACATCTTTTCAACTTTGGTGTCCAATGTAAAATTATTGCTCTTTGAAATGGCACAATGCACCTTATGGTTTTCCAGAAACGTACAAGTGAGCTTGCTTCAGACTAAATCAGATCAAGTCAGGAGATGTGACAACACAACCAAGACCCTGACATCACTGGAGGAGAGAAGCAATGAAAGGGTTTGCGAACTCATTCTTCTTGTGAAGATTATAGATGCCCGAGTGACGTCACTGAAAACAGAAGCCTTCAAATCAGTCATTGTTGCTCAAGTGTTTGTACAGATTTCCCACTGGACCTAAAGCCACAGACTGACATTGATAACTTACCTGCTATGAATTTCTCCTTTCTATTTCCATAAGATTTTAATTGTTTAACAGTGTCAAATTTGGAATGCCTATGAACATTCCTAAAAGCATGCATCAGAAGAAAACAACTTCTTCAGCATTGGAATAGCCCAACATAGGTAATCAAATTCCAAATTAAGTAGTGAAAAATAACATGTCCTATATCCAGCGTTCTGCAATGATGTGGAATAGTATCAGATGAAACTGTTTAAAGGCAACCCTGTGTTGTCAGCATGTCAAGTACACACGTTTCCTTTACTGCTTGGAAACTGTACAGGCTTTCTTCGGTGATCACATGAACCTCAGGGCCAGAACAAGTATCACACATCAATACATTTGTGAACCTATAATCCAGGTCTGAAATTGTCACTGAGGAAACGTCATTTGAGCAGTTATAGAAAAAGCTAGTAAAAGACTCAGGAACACATTCTTCACAGAAACTTGCAGGTTTGAAATGAAGGTCTAGTTTCGCTTTTATCTTCAGAAGAAAATGAGACAGATATGTCAAATGAGTTGATTGAGGAGTACTCTGATGCAGTTAATCTGAATGATATAACTTCTTTGATATTGGTCTGTATTTTAGATGAATGATGACGCTGTAAACTCTTTGGTTTACCCTACTACTGAAACACAAGAGTTCATATATTGTGTCATCAAGACAGCACTGGATGCCACATATATATTGCTTGCTGATGGTGATGCTTCCATTAACTGAGGTGGAATTTTAAACTCAGCAAGATTTTACTGAATTTTCTTTCAAAGGAAAGAAATGTGGGCTATCAGGGCAATAAAAACAACTGTTGATTGAGAAAACTCCCTATGCGATGCAACAAACATAATGCAACAGGTGTCAATGGTGAGAGGAAAATAACTGAAGATGGATGCCTGGAGGTGCCCTTGTATTTTGTAAGTATCACTCGACTATATTAAAATCTAAAGGGACAAATGTCCCTCTTATTTTCCCAGTTGGATAGGCCACCTATGTGTAACGTATGTGGAGTAGTCAATGGAGTCAATACAAAAAAAAAGTGAATTTCATCTTTCAATTCTTTAGAAATCGTTTTATTACAAATGTCCGAAATAAATCTTTTGATCAACATCCAACTTTCAGATAGAGAAAGATGGGTATATATAGCATATGGGTAGAATGAAAAAATGGTGTGCTTTGTTCAAATCACAGCATTTCACCTTTTTGTACAAAAAGTGGTTATGGGTAGATATGGAATAGGATAGATACAATTTAATATTTCAGGGGGTTGAATGGACAGATCCATTTTTTCAAAACTAAAATATATTTCTGGTAATAAGTATTTTAAAATGATTCCAATTAAACAGGACTGACACAATAAACACACACTGCTGTTTAAAATTCTTCGCATTACCTGGATGCAAGTTTGTTCTTCTCTTTTCTCGATCTTGGTCTGGCAGTTAATGGCAGTTCACTTACAGGCGTTAGATCACTAATCACCTTGTTTAGTTTTCTAAGTTCATTCCCAATCTGAAGTAATTTTCTTGGATTTGGAGTTAAGTCTTCTACATCTGTTCTGCGAGATTTCTTCACTAAATATTTCCCTATAATGACAAGAATGCATACCATTAGTTTATCTAGATTTATTAGTTCTAGGAAACTAAATCACAGTTTATGATACTGCATATGAGCAACTGGAATCATGACATTGTTACAAACCCAGTTCTGAGAGTACTGGTTAAGCCAGATATTTAATAGGATCTGCTTCATAGACTATGACCATTTACAAATTATAATATATGGAGAACTAAGGGTAAAAGAAACTGAGAGGATAACACCAAAAAAAAATCTTTACAAGTACACTGAACAAATCTGATAATGATTAAAGACAAAATAAGCTTCAATCTTGAAACTTAAGCTAACATTAAATCTGTGACTTTCATACCACTAGAATTTTAAATATACTTTCCAAAGTGTGAATATACTTCTAGGACTAGTCACAATTCAAGTCTACGGCGTATCCATTCCGAAACAACTTCCTCATTGTTCACAGTCATATGCCACGACACACCAGATGCACGTAGACACTCCTTTGTCGTCTATTCTACATATGGACGCCTCTCATTATAGAACTATCTAACCCTATCCAATTTTCAAGAATTCACTCTCTCTCACTAAACATACACAACTGAATTATTTGGTTACACATAGCAGAGCGGATGCCTGCAAGTGTCCAGCTCAGCTTTCCTTTCACTTACTTATGCACTTAAAACCAAGACCCAACAGTTTCTGTTTTGAACACACCTCCACCCACTCAATTTTTTCCATAGCAACCTCAGGACTTTCTTCCTTCTAAAAGCCTCTCCACTGGGCCAAACATTCAAGCAATGCTATGAACACACACCGAGATAGTTAACCTCTAACCCGTAATGAAACTAAAAGTACATTAAACTGAAACACTCAATATATCCCACAAGAGAGTCAATTCTAACAACGTGACGAAGGGAGGAACAGGTGACTTGGACGTAGGGGTCACAAAGCCCTTCACCACTGGAATTGTGTTCTTCGTTGTGGAGTC
Source organism: Chiloscyllium plagiosum (assembly GCF_037043375.1). Taxonomy (NCBI): domain Eukaryota; kingdom Metazoa; phylum Chordata; class Chondrichthyes; order Orectolobiformes; family Hemiscylliidae; genus Chiloscyllium; species Chiloscyllium plagiosum. Next base: position 63,262,030 of record NW_028270154.1, on the reverse strand, counting down.
TGTTGTGAATTAATAATAGATTGACTGCACCACCAGAGGGCAAACTAAATTGAATATTTTTCTAACAAACTTTTATGTTCTTTAATCAACGGCGCAAAAATACGGTCAACTTAAGCCTTGCATAATAAACAAAGACCTTCAGGGCTATTAAAACAGCACAGTTTGATGATCAAGAATAAAGTCCCAACAAGCAACTTTTGCCTAGGACAGTTTTAAGTCACTGAGGTGTAGTGTGGTTCTCATTAAATCTCACCTTGCAATCTGCCTTCCTATTCTTCTGGCAACTTCTTCCACAAGCTCTTCATAGTACCCACTCCTCTTGTATTTCTTTAAAATGCCTATTCACTATGGCCCACACAGGTACCAGAGTAATTTTCACACAGAGAGCTTCACTACTTTCCTCAGCAACTCTACTATCTGAACTCTCTTCCTTGAAGTTTAGCCTCCAACTCAACATTCAGAGTTCATTGACATCTATTCCTCCTTTAATCTTCCCCATATCTCCTCAAATCACATTCATGGTAACCCTCTTAACACTGCCATCGCAAGTTGCCTCACATATCAATTACAGATTTAGACTATCACTGATCATTTCCTGCATCATGCTCTACCTATATCCCCCTTTTCAACACAACTATACATTCTTCCTAGCCCACCCTGGTAACACTCTCTCCTAACTGCATTTTCAAAATCTGAACTGGTTTGTCTTTGGCTCTCCATTTAATACAACATTCTGTAAATGTCAGTTTGTTCAATTACAATACTCTCCTCCACCTTTGTACCCACGAAATCTACACTCTCTCATTTGGCCCTGATCTCCTAACCCTCAAATCCAAGAGATGCATATATCAATGTTCATGGCTGACAGCGGGAAAACGGATCTGAAGCAATCCCATCACCCAGTTCAGTAGGGTTGCACTTGCCTAGCAGTATCCTTATACGTCCAATCTTAAGCAAAGAATCACCTGCAATGTCTTCTTTACCCCTTCCCTCACAGTTGCCTCTAGCATCTATCAAGAACATAATCCTTGACCCCTTCCTAATGCTTATCTGCATACTGCTCCTCAATGATAACATTCAAAAAATGTCAGGATTCTCCATACATGTTGGCGACATCCACCTATACTTCACCACTACCTTTGACCCCATATGCATACGATCACTATGATGAGTTATTTTCATCTGAAACACCTTACTCCACCTCTGCCTTAGCTCATTTACTGCTGAAATTTACAATTGTTTCCTGATGACCTCAAGATTTGAGTATGTATTCACACTCCTACATGGCCTATTTCATACCTTTTGCAAACATGAGGTCACCCAAGACTCTCCTGTCCCTGTATCAACACCAAGCCAACTTCATCAACCTACTGGCTCCCAAGCCGTGATTCTGAAATTCTCATTTTCAAATTCCTCCATGGTCTTGTGCTTGCTGTAGATGATCTCTTTCATCTCTCACATCTGTACTCTTCCAGTTATAGTTCGATAATGACTCCACAATCAACATGTACCTTCAGCTGTCAAAGCCTGAGACTCCAGAATCCCTTCCCAAAAATCTCCATTTCCTTTCTTTTAAGACATTCCTTAAATTCTACTTCTTTAAAATATATGCTTGCAAAGGAGGAATGCAAAGGTTTGGAATACGGATTCTTGATATGGTGGGGTTGTCCACTAAAGGAGAAATTTAGGAGATAGGGTTAATATTCTCATTGAAAGATACAAAATTCTCCTGGGACTCAATAGGAAGGATAGATGCAGAAAGGGTAGGAGAGATTGGGAAATTTCTATTCTTTTTTAATTCATTCATGGGATGTGGGCATTGCTGACTGGCCAGCATTTGTTGCCCATCCCCCATCCCTAGTTGCCCTTGAGAAGGTGATAAGCTGCCTTCCTGAACTACTGCATACACAAGCTGGGGTTGACCCACAATGCTGTTCTGGAGGGAATTCCACAATTTTGACCAAGCAACAGTGATATATTTTTAAATCAGGTATGAAGGGGGATTTGCAGATCATGGCATACTCATGTATCGGCCACCCTTGTCCTTGTAGGTGGAGTTGGTTACGGGTTTGGATGGTGCTGTCGAAGGATCTTTGGTGAATTTCTGCAGTGCATCGTATAGATAGTACATACTGCTGCTACGGAGTGTAGCAGATTCAGTGGTGGAGAGAATGGATGTTTGTGGATGTGGTGCCAATCAAGTTGGCTTCTTTCGACCTGAATGGTGTGAAGCTTCTTGAGTGTTGTTGGAGCTGCACCCATTCAGGCAAGTGGGTAATATTTCATCACATTCTTGACGTGTGTCTTAGAGATGAGGCAGGTGGTGAGTTGCTCACCACACAATATTACTAGCCTCTGTTTTTGTAAATACTGTGTTTATGTGGCGGGTACGGTTGAGTTTTTGATAAATAGTAACCCCAAGGATGTTCATGATGGGGTGTGGGGTTCAGTAATGGTAACACCACTGAATTCCAAGGAACAGTATTTAGATTGTTTCTAATCAGTGATGGCGACACCTGGCATTATGGCACAAATGTTCCTTGCCAATTGTCAATCCAAGCCTTGAAATTGTCTGGATCCTGATGTTTTGAACATGGATCACTTCAGTATCTGAGAAGTTGCTAATGGTGCTGAACACTGCACAATCAGCGAACATCCTCACCTCTGACCTGATGATGAAGGGAAGGTCACTGATGAAGAACCTAAGACACTATCCTAAGGAACTCCTGCACAGATGTTCTGGAGCAGAGATGACTTCCCTCCAAAACGACACCATCCTCCTTTGTGCCAGGTATGACTCCAAACAGCAGAGAATGTGTCCCTGATATCCACCGATTCCAGTTTGCTAAGGCTCCTTGATGCCGCAATCGGTCAAATTCAGCCTTGATGTCAGCAGCTGTCACACTCACTTCACCTCTGGACTTCAGTGCTTTTGTCCAAGGCTGTAACAAGATCAAGAGTTGCATGCCCCTAATGGAACCCAAACACAGAGTTACTGAGTAAGTGCTGTTTGATAGCACTTATGATGACACCTTCCATCACTTTAGTGATGATCAACATTTGACAGGGTGGTAACCAGCTGGGTTGGATTTGTCCTGTTTCTTATTTAAAGTTCATACCTGGCCAATTTTTCACATTATCGGATAGATGCCAGTGTTGTAACTTGCATCTATCAATATATAATTTCAATATGTAATTTCAGTTGCATCACATTGCAAACTTTTGCTATAAATTCCATGTCTTACAATCTTATACTCCACAACCACCTGATGAAGGAACAGCGCTCTGAAAGCTAGTGCTTCCAAATGAACTTGTCGGACTATAACCTAGTGTTGTGTGATTTTTAAGTGTTGTAACTGGACTCTAAGAGCTTGGTTAGGGAAGCGACAAATTCTGAGTGCAAGTCTTCAATTCTATTGTCAGGGGCACGGCCTTGGCAGTATCCAGCGCTTTAAACTGTTTATTGATATCACATAGAGTGAATCGAATTGACCGAAGACTGGGGATGACTGAAGAAGGCTGCGATGGCTCATCTACTCAGCGCTTCTGGCTGAAGAATAAGGAAAATGCTTCAGCCTTATCTTTTGCATTGTTGTATTGGGCTCTTCCATCACTGAGGACTGGGATATTTGTGGAGCCTTCTCTTCCAGTGAATTGTTTAGTTATCCACTAGCATTCCTGATTGGACCTGATCCATTCGTTGTGGGATTGCTCAGCTCTGCCTATCACAGGCTGCTAATAATGTCTGGCATGCAAGCAGTTCTGTTTGATAGATTCACCAGGTTGAATCTCATTTTAATGTATGCTTGATGCTGCTTGTGACTTGCCTTCTGCACTTCCAATGAACCAGGGCTGATCCCTGGCTAATTGGTAAATGGTTGAGTGCGAGACATGACAGGCCATGAGGTTGCAGATTGTGGATTACAATTCTGCTGCTGTTGATGGCCCATAGCGCCTCATGAGTCTTAAGTTGCTAGATTTGTTCAAAGTCTGTCCCATTTAGCACAATCAACAGATTGGAGAGGATGAGGTCAAGTACATTTTTCCTTATTATTGTTTCCTTGCCACCTGCTGCAGATCCAGTCTAGCAGCTGTGTCATTTAGGACTCCAGCTAATCAGTAGTGCTGTTGCCAAGCCACTCTTGGTGGTGGACATTGAAATCCCCCACCCAGACTACATTTTAATCCTTGCCACCCTAGGTGCTTCCTCCAAATGCTGTTCAAAATGGAGAAGTAACGATTCATCAGTGGAAAGAGGACAGTATGCGGTAACCAACAGGAGGTTTCTTTGTCCGTGGCTAACCTGAAACTATGAGACTTCGTGGGTCTGGAGTCAGAATAATGCTTGTGACATCTAGGACCAAGATGAAGAAGATTCGGTTCACTCAACCTTTCTGAATCTTTGTAATTCTCTATCCCAGAGGACTCTGAAGGCTCAGTCATTGAATATATTCAGGATGCTAACTGATGCATTTCTAGGTATTAAAAATATCAAGGGACATTGCAGAAAAACGGCATTAAGGTGGAAGAAGAGTCATGATGCCATGATGTAACTGAATGGCCCATTCCTACCCCTATTTCCTATGTTCTTTCAACAAGCTTTTGATTGTCTACTTGAATGTATCTGTATGCAGTTCAGTGTCAAAGTTTGTGGGAGAATTCTTCCTTCAAAGTATCTTAGAGCATTTTGTTTCATTAAAGGCACTGCACAAATACAAGCAGTTTCGGTTGACGTAATAAAAAGAAAACTGACCTTTAAACTGCCACAGTAGCAATATATTTAAACTCTTTGAAAATGTTACTTCACTATATTGAGAAAGCTACATAAATGTAGGATCTTCAAAATAATTGATGTCACTATCATCTGAAAATTCAACACTGCATTGCTATCTGAGATTTTTCTGGTTTTATTTGTTTTCCAGCATTGAAATTCCAAAATGTATTTTAGTCTACTGCTGCGCCTATCCCTGATGTTCTTTGGAAAGCAACTGAAGCAAAAGCCTAATTCAAGGAACTCTTCCAACAGTTTCAGGCAAAGCCAGATTCTCTACTGTTAAAATTCAGAAAGTCAAAGGAATGTTGACTACTGAAAGAAAGATGAATTGAAAGCAACTCCTCTCAACAATACGAGTATAGGTATGTTCCAGAATCACCCATAAATCTGATGATAGATTTTACAAATTAAAACAATCCCACAGTGTTACCTCAAAGAACAAAGAAAATTACAGCACAGGAACAGACCCTTCAGCCCTCCAAGCCTGCATTGATCCAGATCCTCTATTTAAACCTGCTGCCTATTTTCTAAGGATCTATATCCCTCTGCTCCTTGCCCATTCATGCATCTGTCTAGATACATCTTAAATGATGCTATCGTGCCCGCCTCTACCACCTCCCCTGGCAACACGTTCCAGACACCCAGCACCCTCTATGTAAAGAACTTTCCACGCGTATCTCCCATAAACTTTTCCCCTCTCATCTTGAACTTGTGATACCCTAGTAATTGAGTCCCCCACTGGGGAAAAAGCTTCTTGGTATCCACCCTGTCTATACCTCTCATGATTTTGTCGACCTCAATTAGGTCCCTCCTCAACCTCTGTCTTTCTAATCAAAATAGTCCCAATCTACTCAACTTCTCTGATGTCCTCCATTCCAAGCAACATCCTGGTGAACCTCCTCTGCACTCTCTCCAAAGCATCCACATCCTTTTATAATGTGGCAACCAGAACTATATGCGGCTGAACTAAAGTGCTGTACATATGTTTAGATTAGAGTGGTGCTGGAAAAGCACAGCAGGTCAGGCAGCATCCGAAGAGCAGGAAAATTGACGTTTCGGGCAAAAGCCTTTCATCAGGAATCTTCCTATCCATATGTAACATGGCCTGCCAACTCTTGTACTCAGTACCCCGTCTGATGAAGGAAAGCACGCCGTATGCTTTCTTGACCACTCTATTGACCTGTGATGCCACCTTCAGGGTACAATGGACCTGAATACTGAGATCTCTATCCATCAATTTTCCCCAAAGCTTTTCCATTTACTGTATAAGTTTGCTCTTGAATCGGATCTTCCAAAATGCATCACCTTGCATTTGCCCAGATTGAACTCCATTTGCCATTTCTCTGCCTAACTCTCCCATCTATCTATATGCTGCTGCATTCTCCGACAGTCTCCTTCACTACCTGCAACTCCACCAATCTTAGGGTCATCTGCAAACCTGCTAATCAGACCACCTCTCCCTTCCTCCAAATCATTTATGTACATCACAAACATCAGTGGTGCCAGCACAGATTCCTGTGGAACAACACTGGTCGCAGTTCTCCATTTTGAGAAACTCCTTCCACTACTACTCTGTCTCCTTCTGCCCAGCCAGTTCTCTATCCATCTAGTTAGTACACCCTGGACCTCATGTGACTTCACTTTCTCCATCAGCCTACCATGGGGAAGCTTATCAAATGCCTTACTGAAGTCCATGTATATGATATCTACAACCCTTCCCTCAATCAACTTTGTCAATTCCCCAAAGAATTCTATTACGTTGGTAAGACATGACCTTCTCTGCAAAAAACCATGTTGCCTATCACTGATAAGCCCATTTTCTTCCAAATGTTAATAGATCCTATCCCTCAGTATCTTCTCCAGCAGCTTCCCTACCACTGATGTCAGGCTCATCAGTCTATAATTACCTGGATCATCCCTGCTCCTTTCTTTAACAAGGGGACAACATTAGCAATTCTCCAGTCCTCCGGGACCTCACCCGTGTTCAAGGATGCTGCAAAGATATCTGTTAAGACCCCCAGCTATTTCGTTTCATTTCGCTCAGTAACCTGGAATAGATCCCATCTGAACCTGGGGACTTCTCCACCTTAATGTCTTTTAGAATACCCAACACTTCCTCCCTTCTTCTGCCAACTTGGCCTCGAGTAATCAAACATCTATCCCTAATCTCAACATCCATCATATCACTCTCCTCAGTGAATACCGATGCAAAGTACTCATTAAGAATCTCACCCATTTTGTCTGACTCCATGCATAATTTTCCTCCTTTGTCCTTGAGTGGGCCAACCCTTTCTCTAGTATATACAAATAAAAGGCTTTGGGATGTTCGTTAACCCTGTTTGTTAAAGATATTTCATGACCCCTTTTAGCCCTCTTAATTCACTTCAGATTGGTACTACTTTCCCGATATTCTTCCAAAGCTCTGTCTGTTTTCAGTCACCTAAACCTTATGTATGCATCCTTTTTCCTCTTAGCTAGTCTCACAATCTCACTGGTTCCCTAATCTTGCCATTTCTATCCTTCATTTTCACAGGGACATGTCTCTCTTGAATTCTAAATCAACCTTTCTTTAAAAGCCTCCCACACATTAAATGTGGATTTATTTTCAAACAACTACTCCCAATCCATATTCCCCAGCTCCTGCCAAATTTTGCTATAGCTGGCCTTCCCCAAATTTAGCACCCTTTAGGACCACTCTCGTCTTTGTCCATGAGTATTTTACAAGTTATAGAATTGTGATCACTATTCCCAAAGTAATCCCCTACTGAAACTTCAAACATCTGGCCGGACTCATTTCCTAACACCAGGTTCAATATGACCCCTTCCCAAGTTGGATTATTTACATATCGCTCTAGAAAACCCGCCTGGATGCTCCTTACAAATTCTGCTCCATCTAGACCTCTAACACTAAGTGATTTCCAGTCAATGTTGGGAAAATTAAAACCTCCTATCATCACCACCACCCTGTTGCTCCTACATCTTTCCATAATCTGTTTACATATTTGTACCTATATCTCATGCTCGCTGTTGGGAGGCCTGTAGTACAGCCCCAACATTGTTACCGTACCCTTCTTATTTCTGAGCTCTTTCCATATTGCCTCACTGCTCAAGTCCTCCATAGTGCCCTCCTTCAGCATAGCTGTGATATTCTCTCTGACCAGTAATGCAAATCTTCCACCCCTTTTACCTCCCATCTATCCTACTTGAAGAACCTATATCCCAGGATATTTAATTGTCAGTCACACCCTTCTGTCAACCAAGTCTCAGTTAATAGCAATATCATACTCCCAGGTACTAGTCCAAGCCTAGTTCATCTGCCTTACCTCCTACATTTCTTGCATTAAAACAAATGCACTTCAGACCACCTGTCCCTTTGTGTTTATCATCTGTACCCTGCCTACTCTCCCCTTTAGTCATGCTGACTTCATGGTCTAGTTCCTTACAGGCATTAGTTACTACCTCCTTACTGTCCACTAATCTCTTCATATGGTTTCCATCCCCCTGCCACATTAGTTTAAACCCTCCCCAACAGCATTAGCAAAAGCACCTCCGAGGTTATTGGTTCTAGTCTGGTCCAGGTGAAGACCGTCCAATTCGTAATAGTTTCACCGCACCCAGAATTGGTCCGAATATCCCAAACATCTGAACCCCTCCCTGCTGAAACATCTCTTAAGCCGCACATTTATTCTACCTATTCTTTCATTTCTACTTTGACTAGCATGTGGAACTGGTCACAATCCTGAGATGATTACCTCTGAGGTCCTACTTTTTAACTTGAGGGCCCTAAATTCCGTTTGTTGGACTTCATCCCATTTTTTACCAATATCATTGGTGCCTACATGCACCATGACAGCTCGCTGTTCACCCTCCCCCTTCAGGACGTTCTGCAGCCGATCTGAGACATCCCTGACCTGTGCACCTGGGAGGCAACATACCATTCAGGAGTCTCTTTTTCAACTACAGAATCACATATCTACTCCTTTCACAATTGAATCCCCTATGACTATAGCCCTTCCACTCTTTTTCCCGCCCTTCTGTACCTCAGTTGGTTTTGTGAAAAATAATGGCAGACAATAGTATTAATGGTGTAAATCTTGGCAAAGAGAGCTCCTTACAGATTACGATAGCAAAGTTGCTCTTCTTATATACTGTTGCAAAGATGATTTACATTTAATACTTCTTGGAGCAATTAAGTTGTGAATTTTTGTGGAAAAATGAACTTATTGAAAAGTCCGTGGAGATACATGTAGGGAGCTAAGCAGCAGACTAAAGGGCAGGGCCTCAAAGATTGTGATGTCTGGATTACTCCTGCTGCCACATGTTAATGAGTATAGATTTATGAGAATAATCAAGATATATGCATGGCTCAAGAGTGGGTGCAGGAAGGAAGGTTTTACATTCCTCAATCATTGGGACAGGTTCTGGGGAAGGTGGGATCTATACAAGTGAGACAATCTGTAACTGACCAAGAATGAGACCAACATCCCTTTCAGTTGGGAGGAAGTTAAACACAGAGTATGGAACAATAGGGACACAGCATACTTCAGTAAAGGAACCAAGGCAGAGGAAATTCAACCATATTGAGCTTCATATAAAGAAGGCGAGACTGGATGGCCTCTACATTAATGCTCAGCATAGATAAGACATAGGGGTTAAGGTTGTAGATTGACATGTGGAATTGTGATATTGTTGCCACCTAGATACTTGCTTGATGGAGAGATAAGACTGGAACCTCAAAATTCCGGGATGTAGGAGCTTCAGGCAGGATGAGAAAGGTGTAAATGAAGGCAGTGTTACATTATTAACTAAGGATTTAGTTACTGCTGGAAGGTGGGGCGACATCCTGAAAGGATCTTCAAATGAGACTTGGTGGGTAGAACTTAGGAATAACAAGGGGGCAATCAATTGCTGAGAGCATATTATGGACTTCCAAATAAAGAGTTAGCAAGCAATAGTGCAAAATAGGGTAACTTCATTAGGGGACTTCAACTTCTCCAATACTGACTGGTATAGTCAGCGTGTAAAGAATTTAGAGGGGACTGATTTCTTCAAATGTATTCAGGACAGCTTTTTATAATCAACATGTAGATAGTCCAACAAGATACATGATAGCAACCACAACAATGAATATTTTAAGTTTGTTATGGAAAAGGAGAAAGGGTTTTGGGTAGGCAAATTTTATTAAAAGGCAGCAGGATCTGACCAAAGCAGACTGACACAGTTACTTCTAGATAAATCTACAGAACAGCGAGGGGATGTTGGAATTGGCGAGAGAATATGCCCAGCATGTTCCCATTAGATGAAATAAAGGAGCAACAAGCCCAGAGAACATTAGATGTTTAGGGCCATTCAGGACTGGACAAAGAGGATGAAAAGGTTTTAAGAGGTACAAAGGGAGCAAATCAACAGAGATCCAAGTGGAGTACAGAAAGTAAAGGGAGAGCAAATGTGGTGGACTCTTAACTACCTGATGGGCAATTGGAATGGACGATAAATGCTGCCTTGCTAAAAACACCCTCATCCCATGAATGAATAAGTAAACTTCCAAAAGCATTCAGGGGAGCTTAGAGAGAATCCGAAGATAGGAACCAAGGGAGCAAATGTGGGTCAGGCGAGAGGTAAGGTGTTAAGTGAGTAATTCACATTGATCCTCTCTTTGAAGAGGATGCAAAGAGGAATTGAGAAGTTTTTGGACAGTTTGATGTATGGAGTGAGGAAATATTAGAAGTTTAGATGGACTTAAATGTGGAGAAATCCTCAGATCCTGAGAAGTATTGCAGGCTGCTGTGGGGACAAGGGAGGAACAATTACAGGTGTTCTCAACCAAATTTTTAATTTCTCTCTGGTCATGGTTGAGGTGCCAGAGGACTGGAGGATAGCTAATGTGGTTCCACTTTTCAAGAAGGGTGGTTCAGATAAACCAGAGAATTGCAGACCAGTGAGTCTGGAATTGGTGGTAGGGAAACTATTGGACAAAATTCTGGAGGAGAGAATTAATCTCCACTTGAAGAGGTAACGTTTGATTAGAAATTATCATCAGCATTGATTTGTCAGAAAGAGGTCCATGCATAATAATTTGGAAATTTGAGAGATGATGACCAGGTGTGTAGATGAGGGTAGTGCAGTTGATGTACTTGACACGGATTTTTGCAAAGCCTTTGACAAGGTCCCACATGAGAGGATGAAAACATATGGAATCCAGGATAATTTAACAACTTAGACCTAAAATTAGTGGTAGGAAATATAGGATGGTGGTGGAAGGCTGTTTGTCCAATAGTATATAGCATACTATAGTCATCAGTGCGGATCTTTATTACTCGTGCAATATAGAAATTATACAAAAGAAAATATGTGTTCATGTTTTTGCGGGGGTGGGAGAGAAATATGTTAGTTTGTGGATAATATGAAGATTGGCTAGACGGGCAGATGGAATACAACCCTGATAAGTGTGACGCAATGCACTTTGGAAGAAGTAAGGCAGGACAATGATAATGAAAGGCAGTGTATGAAAAAGCTCAGAAGGACAGAGGATGTTGGGCGCTTGTTCAAAAATCCTTAAAGGCAGCAGGACAAGATAATAGGGCGAATAAGGCTTTTACCTGGGCCTCATGCCTTTATGAATCATGGCATAGAAAGTAAGAGGCAGGACATTATATTAGAGCTGTACAGGACTTTGTCAGGTCACAGCTGGAGCACTGTGTGCAGTTCTGGTCACTGCACTTTTGGAAGGATGTGCTTGCAATAGAGGAGGTGCATAGGGCATTCTGCAGGGTGCTGCCTGGTGAAGCAGTTTAGCTATGAAGATAAGATCAGATTATTTTCTTTAGAGCAAGGAAAGTTAAAGGAGGAGTATAAGATTACAAGGGTGGATAGAAAGCAGAAATTCCCCCTTAGTTGAACAGTCAATAACTATGACGCATAATTTTAAAATGAAAGGTTTAGAAGAGATTTGAGGAAACATGTTTTAAACCCAGAATTTGGTGGGAATCTGGAATGTACTGTCTGGGAGTACTTGAGGCAGGAAACCTCAACTTTTAAATAGTACTTGGATAAGCGCTTGAAGTGTCATAACATTTAAGGCTATGGACCAAGTGCAGTGAAGTGGGACTAGTGTAGATTTAGAGTAATTTTGATAGGTGCAGACTCAATGGGCCAAAAGGTCTCTTTTGTAAGGGTATGATTCTATATCTGGCGTGCATTTTTTCCAGAAACAAAAGGTTGTTGAAAAGTCACTGTAAACACTAGGTTTCCGAGATCACATAATTGGTGAAAACTTCATATTCTGCTTTGGATTCTTGCTGGGGATATTTAAACAGTGAGTGGTTGAAGAGAACTGATTGGGGACCAAGAGGTCTGAAAGTGGAGGGTGCTGGGGAGCCCTATTTCTGAAGAAATACCTTATTGAGATTATGATAAAACATTCTGAAAAGCTCTTCTGAAAGATTGCTTAAAGGAACTTCTCAATTTTCTGAATATGCTGTGTCAGAAAAAACTCAGAGAGAACCTTGCTTGGCAGTAACAACCACACATGCTAAAACAGCAGAACATTCTAAGACTTGGCCTTTATGTCTTCAATAATAACCATAGAGGCCAGAAAGTTTCACCTTTCTTTTAGAGTGAACATCTGCAAAGACAGAAATCAGTATTTTAAATCTTTTACGTGGAAGGTGAGAGCATGAGTTATTGTAAATACCTCTTGGGGTTATTTAGAAAGATATACATTTATATTTCCACAGCTGTAAATGCTAACCAATATTGTACCTTCACGGAGTAAGTTTAATTTGATAATTAAATTAATAACTGAATTAAGAAACTTGGATTTTTTAATTTAAAAAAGATACAGTTGAGGTATTTAATTGGCCATCTCAATAACTGGGAAATTTATGTTGTGACCCCTGGAGTAGTAAGGCTACAGCAACATTGCATGCTTCCAGCTTCTACCATAATAATACTGCTTTCACTCATGTATACATTATACTTTATAAGTTTAACAGAGAGAGCATTTTTCGGTATTTATCCAGCTTTTAATATTTCCACCTTTGCTCTACAAGTCCTGCTTATTATACAGTAAGTGTGCAGGCCCAAATCTCTATCATCTACTGCGATGCTATTTCAGCAATATTTCTTAACTTAGCCATTTCAATTTTCTGCTTGTGCATTTCTAAACTTTTTGGTGCTCAGACATAAAAGCAAGATAATAATTTTGCATTGTGATATAAATACTGTGAGTTGATTTTTTAAAAGTTTGGGTTTCTGGCTTTTCAGCTGGTATCATGTGGGTTTTGTGCGTGTACAAAGTTTACGATTAACTTCTCAGTATATCTAACCAACCGTGATTTCTTTTAAAATAATTTTTTAAGGCCTGCCTCTAGAATGAATGGTTCTGCACACCACAAATACATTTTTATTTATTTTAGATTATTTTGTGATGCAGCAAACATAAATGTCAGAGCCTCAAGACTCGTAAGAGACTTCTGAAACTTCTGTTTTAAAGCTTGCTTTAAAGTTTTAAAGGCAGAGGTGCTGAAGATTCTAGGAAGGGTCTAATTTAACAATGGAAGGGGAGTGGCCATCTGTCCCAGTTCAGGTTTTTTCAAGTTTATTTTAGCTGTAGAGTCACAAGATGTGGGTCCAGGAGAGTTGCAAGCTTCAGTACAGAACTCCTTTGACCTTCTCCTGAAATTTCTTTGGATGTTGTTCCCCTCTGACTGAAAGAATCTGGGTTTGAATTTACTTTTTGCCAAGGGGCATGTTTGTTAATGTTTCAACTCGTGTTTAAATACATTGTTCTGCTTAAAGCAGAGTGGTTTGATCAGTGCCTTTTAACTAAGAAAAATTTAGGGTCCATGCTACCTTCTTAAAATATTTGTGGGTGTCTGGCCTATTCCACAACACCTTAAGGGAAACACCTATAGCTTAGAGAGGGAGACTTTTGATTTCAGTTTTTATTTTAAATGGGGCAGTCCTATGAAATCCTTGGTACAGGATGGCAATGAAGATGAGTACTTCTGGAAAGGAGATATATAATGAACTATGTTATCTTAGAGTGAAGAGCATGAGTTCCAGACCAGAAATGGGACAAAACCCTGAAGAGGTTACTTCAAGCTGAGTATACTTATGCACACATAACAGCTCCAGGAAGAAGCTATCACGATTCCAATCTAAAAGTTGAAGTCACAAGTGATTCAAACCTATCAAAGGTGTTAGATACAGGGACTGCTGAACTGTAGACACATTGTTTTGGGTCCAATAAAAAAAGGGATGTTTTGTTTATTTTCAATTAAAAAAAAGGAGTATTTTGAGAGTAATGGGACTGTTTAAAATCTTTAACTTTGGGTTAATAATAAATGGATTGGTTTATTCTATTTTACCATGCAGTGATTGGAACCAGGCAGATCTTATTGTTTGAGATCCTTGATAGGGATAGTTACCCTGGGTCGATCAGGGAATCCTAGCTGACAGAGATAAACAGGGAACTAGCTTGTCTCCACTGGTGCAGCCTTGGCCCTACCATAACCTGGGACTGTTGCTGTTGCTCCCTGGGCCTGCCTCCACTGTTGCTTCTTGGTCCCCACAAAAGAATGAATAAATAAACAAACAAACTGGGGATTCAGAGTTTCCTCACCTCAGGGACTGACTCCAAGCTGACTGGCCACAGCCAGTGTACTGTACACATATAGAGTCATAGAGATGTACAGCAGGGAAACAGACCCTTTGGTCCAACCTGTCCATGCCGATCAGATATCCCAACCCAATCTAGTCCCACCTACCAGCACCCGGCCCATATCCCTCCAAACCCTTCCTATTCATATACCCATCCAAATGCCTTTTAAATGTTGCAATTATACCAGCCTCCACCACTTCCTCTGGCAGCTCATTCCATACACGTACCACCCTCTGTGTGAAAAAGCTGCCCCTCAGGTCTCTTTTATATCTTTCCCCACATGGTGAGGTCAGTGCAGAGAAAGAGAAAGAAACCCACATTGCTAACTGACCAGGTTAGCAGTTACTGCCTTTGCTGTTGAATTCATGTATCACTGGACATCGGACTGCGTCTGGGAAAATTAAACCACAGTGAACTTCACATCTGATCTTGAAGGAGTCTGTTTGGGAGAGGTCACAGCACTGAAACAGATAAGTGGATATTTTAAGTGGGGATTAAAGTAAATCTGCATTAGTGAGTAGAGAGGTTTTTTTCTTGATTATATATTTTATTGAGCTATGTCTCTTGATTATTAAGTATTGAGTATTAAGTCATAAGTATTAATTTAACCTGAAGGAGCTTTTTGGAGAGGAATAAGACAGTGCTATTTTCTGGGAAAGAAGCAAAAATGGTCTTTAGTAGAGTAATATGCTATTCTTGTCGGATGTGGGCATTTGGGGAGAGTTTACATGTTACTGAGGATTATATCTGCAATAAATGCCGTTGCTTGCGAATTCTATCAGATCAAATGGATCCGTTGGAGAGACAGTTAGAGGCAAGGAGGAGTTCACAAGAGCAGGGGGATGTGATGGATGGCAGTTATAGAAAGGGGAGAAGGTCTCAGATACAGTCACATAGATAGGTTAACTCCAGGAAAGATAAGAGGTAGGCAGGTAGTGCAGGAGTCTTCTGTGGCTATCCCCATTTCAAACAAGTTACGCTGTCTTGGAAAATGTAGGGGGATAATGGATTCTCAGGGGAACGTAGCACGAACAGCCAAGTTTCTGGTATTGAAACTGGCTCTAACGTAATGAGAGGTACGTTGGGTTCCAAGCATTCGATTTTGTGAGGGGACTCTCGAGTCAGAGGTACAGACAGACCTTTCTGTGGCCAGCAGCGAAAAATCAAATGGTGTGTTACTTCCCTGGTGCCAGGATCAAGGATGTCTCACATATGGTGCAGAATGTTCTCAAGGGGGAGACGGGCCAGCAAGAGGTCATTGCACACAATGGAATCAATGACATAGGAAGGGAAAAGATTGAGATTCTAAACGGAGATTGCAGAGAGTTAGGCAGGAATTTAAAAAGGAGGTCTTCGAGAGTAGTAATATCTGGATTACTCCTGGTGCTACGAGTTAGTGAGGGCAGAAATAGGAGGATAGAGCAGATGAATGCATGGCTAAAGAGCTGGTGTATGGGAGAAGGGCTCACATTTTTTGATTATTGGCATCCCTTCTGGGGTAGATGTGACCTGTACAAGAAGGACGGATTGCACCTGAATTGGAAGGGGACTAGCAGGGAGATTTGCTAGAGCTGCTCAGGAGGTCCTGTTAAGGTGGGAGGCAGGACCCAGGGAGATAGTGAGGAAAGAGATCAATCTGAGACTGGTACAGTTAATAAAAGAAGTGAGTCAAACAGTCATGACAGGCAGGGACAAAGCAGAGAATAAGGTAGGACTGAAAAATTAAACTGCATTTATTTCAATGTAAGAGGCCTATAGGGAAGTCAGATGAACTCGGGGCATGGTTAGGAACATGGGACTGGGATATCATAGCAATTACAGAAACGTGACTTAGGGATGGACAGGACTGGCAGCTTAATGTTCCAGGATCCAAATGCTACAGGAAGGACAGAAAGAGAGGCAAGAGAGGAGGGGGAGTGGTGTTTTTGATAAGGGATAGCATTACAGCTGTACTGAGGGTGGATATTCCCAGTGGAGTGCCACAAGGATAGGTGCTGGGTCCACTACTCTTCATCATCCATACAAATGATCTGGATGTGAGCATGAGGCATACTCAGCAAGCCTGCAGATGACACCAAATATTGGAGAGTGAAGAAGGCTACCTCAGCTTACAACGGGATCTTGACCAGATGGGCCAACAGGCCGAGAAGTGGCAAATGGAGTCTAACCCATGTAAGTATGAGGTGCTGCACCTTGGAAAAGCAAATCCTAGCAGGACCTATACACTCAATGGCAAGGTCCTAGGAAGTGCCGCCGAACAAAGAAACTCCAGAGCGCAGGTCCACAGCACCCCGAACGTGGAGTTGCAGGTCAACAGGATAGCGAAGAAGGCGCCCGGCATGCCTTCTTTGGTCAGGAGTTGGGAGGTCATGCTGCGGCTGTACAGGACACTGGCCAGGCCACTACTGGAACACTGCATGCAACTCTGGTCTCCCTCCCACCGGAAAAATGCTGCAAAACTTGAAAGGGTTCAGAAAAGATCCGCAAAGATGTTGCCAGGGCCAGAGGATCCGAGCCACAGGGAGAGGCCAAATTGGCTAGGACTACTCCCCCCGCATCTCCCCCCACCCCGGAGCGTTGGAGGCCGAGGGATGACTCCACAGAGGTCCACAAAATCACGAGGAGCACGGATAGGATAAACAGACAAAGTCCCTTTCTCGGGGCGGGGAAGTCCAGAACCAGAGGGCCCAGGTTCAGGATGAGAGGGGCAATATATTAAAAAGAGATCCAAGGGGCAACGTTTTCACACAGAGGGTGGTACGAGTAGAATAAACCACCAGAGGAAGTGGCGGACGCTAGCACAATCCCAACATCAAAAAGGAACCTGGACAGGTACATGAACAGGAATGGTTCGGAGGGACACGGGCCAGGTGCTGGCAGGTGAGACCAGACTGGGTCAGGGCATCTGGTCGGCATGGATGAACCAGACTGAAGGGGCCGTTTCCACGCTGCACATTTCTATAGATAAAGGGTAACTAGGTGACGGGATCCTAGCCTATGTGCAGTTATTTCAACCTTCACTTCTTTTTGTCACTTTTATGGTTAAAGCAAAATTTGCTTCATTGAGTGTTTACATTTCAGCTTTAGTTCACTTTATTAAAATCAAAATGAATGAAAATATGATCTCTGACATGCCTGGTAATAACATTAACTGGGATTACACAACAGCCCATTTTCCTGGCTATTAACAATGCCAAAAGAGGCAGTTCGACTTTTCAAATCATCTGAAAGCCTATAACATGCTCTGTTTTGACAGTTTTACACAAACCATTTCCATTTGAAAAGGAACCTTCATTTAGAATTGTGGAGAGAAAGAGACTATGTAATAATCTAGCTTGAGATCACTGCATTAAATGGCAGTACCCCATTGGTGGAAGGGGTTTTTATCTTGCTACCAGGTACTGTCTTAAGGATCATATTTTAGGACACTTCTTTGAAAATATCCAAAATTTATTAAACACTGCTCTCAATCAGAAAAGGCCATTATTGACTCAACACTTTAACCCAACAAAGCAATGAGACTTCAATTGGAGTCAGTACTGAATTTGATGGTGCTGGCGTTGGCAGTGATAATGATGAGAAAAAGAGCAAGTCCCATAAAGTAAAAAGAGATATAGAAACCTTTTGGAAGTTTTCTAAGGTAGCTTCCAGATAATTAATTAAAGATCCCACATTAACGAAAACAAAATTCAAAATTGCTCATTGTGATGATATTAGTACTAGTTATGGAAGAAATTAAGCCAGAAAAGATCATAATGTATATAGCACAGAGGTAAAGAAATCATACAACAATTGCAAGATTGTTGAACAACAATTATTAAAGAGATGGCTGCTCTCCTTCTTCCCTGCTCTAGTAATATAATATACTATTGGGCAAGGGTAAATAATTCAAAGTAAAATGTGTAATCTGGCAACAAAAAGGGATAGAACATTCAAACATGTTCCTAACAAATCACTAAACAGGTTGTACTTGTATTTTGGCAGTAAATACAGGTTACATTTTAGATTTAAAATTTGAAGTAAAGCAAAACCAAAATTAAAATTTACTTCTGTCAGCTTACCATGGTGTAAACCATTTTTCTGATACATATTACTGGGCAAAGTATCTCTATCCCATTCAGAAGGCTTCAACATTCGATCTTGCTTGGGTGGTGGCATCAGCTGTTCACTGTACTCCCAGAAGTATCTTCTTTTGCTCCTTTTTCTGGAGATACCTGTTAATGCATCCTTCATGTCATCTACTGTGTCATTTTCAAATCCTGTATGGAAGAAAAGCAAAACATTATCAACATTCTGAATGCAGCAGCATAGAAAATGAGGAGCAACTTAAAGACATTTTCTTATAAATACATTCTGTATAAAACACGAATTACTTTTGTCACATGATAAACTTAAATTCCTGACAATTACAGTTTTTTTTCTATCTTTACCATCCTGTCTTCCCTTCTTTCAGCTTTTCCCTACCAACTCTTCTGTCATTTAATCTTGCCCATCTTTCAGTCTGTTAAGAATCATTCCCTCTGCTTTTGTCCCTCCCATTCTTGCACTTCCCACTTCTTGAAAACTTCTCTTTCAGTTCTAATGGATAGTCATTGATCTGGAACATTAACGGTTGCTTATTTCACAAAAACTGCTTGACCTGACAGAAAAATTTCCAACATTTTCTGCTTTTATTTCTAATTATTGTTTCATCTTTATGAATAGAGGAATAGAATGTAAAAGTAAGAAACTTATGTTGATCAGTCCATAGATGAAGTAGAATTATAATTAGAATAGTCTTTATTGTCACATATATTCAATGAATATAGTGAACAATTTCTACATCTCCAATTACAGTGCCAACTTAGATACAAAAGGACCTAGGCACAGCTTCTTTAGCTACAAGATCCTAGACAATAGAGAAATTAAATGTCCAGCATTACAGAAATGAAAGTTCAGTACAACAGACCAAACTGGCACCTAGTTTCTAGTCCACATTAGGCCCTGACTCCAAACCAAGCCAGCAACATGCCATGGGGGAACTCGCTGTAGGTGGCTGGAAGGTTACCATTTCACACTAGGAGAGCCATATGGGAGGAGGCAGCTGCACCAAGTCAGGAGGTCGCCACACCAGGAGGCCGCTGCGCCAGGCCATGAATCATCACCGGAGGCCGGGAGTCATGGCTCGAAGAGAAAGAAGGAGAAGAAAAAAGCACAAAAAGGATGAAAAAGAGAATAAAAAGAGGAATGGGCGGATTGGATTAGTTCTGGTTAGAGCATCCTACTCCGCCACCATCTTACAACAAATAGAAGTATTGATTTCAATTCAGGACACCATGCTCCAGGAAGGATACCAAGATCTTAAGAGAGATCACAGAAACTAGGTTGGTATCAGGAAAAAGGAACTTCAGTTATGTGACAGGTGTGAAGAGGTTGGGTGTGTTCACCTGACAGGAGAGATGTTTAAGGTGACATGTGATAGTTTTGAAACTCTTCCAGGCACCATTTCCAAAAGGTTCTACTAGAGAATAAATAATATTGGTAAAACAATCAAATGTGACATCAGAAATTTAAAAAAAAGAACAGCGTTCTTATGATTTGGAATGCACTGTCTGCAATAGAAACAGATTAAAGAGTGAATTGAACACATACTTGAAGGGAAAATATTAACAAGCAAAGGTGGCCAAGTGGCTTCCTCCTATGCAACATCATTCTATCATCATATACAAAAATGACTACTTTTATTTGTACTCTTTGCTAACATAACTTAGTATTTTATTTGCATTTTGAAAACAGCACCTTAAACATTGCAACTGAGCAATTATCTCTCAATCAATACCATATTGTGTCACATAACATTTTCTATTTTGGTTACTGAACCATATATGCTACTTATTAATACTGTTACCTTTAAAGTATGAACAAGACAGGGAGGGAAGTAAAAGAGGGGGTTGAGTTGCATTGCTGGTCAGGGACGATATCACGGCTGTGCTAAAGGAGGACAATATGGCAGTCTTGGGTAGTGAGGCATTATGGGTGGAGCTGAGAAATAAGAAGGGTGCAGTTACATTGTTGGGGCTGTATTACAGACCTCCCAACAGTGAGCGTGAGGTAGAAGAAAAATAGGTAAACAGACTATGAATAGATGTAGAGGCAATAGGGTAGTGGTGATGGGAGATTTTAATTTTCCCAACACTGACTGGCATACACTTAGCATCAGAGGTCTGAATGGAGTAGCATTTGTACAAAGCGTCCAGGAGAGTTTTCTAGAGCAGTATGTCAATAGTCCGACAAGGGAAGGGGCCATATTGGACCTGGTACTGGGGATCGAGCCAGGACAAGTGGTAGAAGTTGCGTGGGGAATTTCTTTGGGAACAGTGACCACAATTCTGTAAGTTTTAGAATACTCGTAGATAAAGAAGAGAATGGTCCTAAGGGAAGAGTACTAAACTGGGCCAAGGCCAATTATATCAAAATTAGGCAGGAGTTGGGAAATGTGGATTGGACACAGCTATTAGAAGGCAAGTCCACATTTGAGATGTGGGAGGCTTTCAAAGAAAGGTTAACGGTAGTGCAGGATAGGCATGTCCTGTTGAGGGCAAAGGATAGGAAAGGCAAGATTCGTGAACCGTGGATGACCACAGAAATTGTACGACTAGCCAAGAGGAAAAGGCAAGCATACATAAGGTCTAGGCAGCTAAGAACAGTACGGGCCCTGGAGGAATAATCGGAAGAATAGGACAATTCTTAAACAAGGAATCAAGCGGGCTAAAAGGGGTCATGAAATAGCTTTAGCAAGCAGAATTAAGGAAAATCCCAAAGCATTTCATTCTTATATAAGCAGCAAGCGGGTAAGTAGAGAAAGGATTGGTCCACTAAAAGATAACGAAGGAAGGCTGTGTGCCGAACCTGAGAGAATGGGTGAGATTCTGAATGATTACTTTGCATCAGTGTTCACTGAGGAGAGGAAAATGATGAATCTTGAGATTAGAGATAGAAGTTTGATTAGTCTGGAGCACATTGGCATACGTAGGAAGATGTGTTGGGTATGCTAGAGGTTATTAAGGTGGACAAATCCCCAGGACCGGATGGGATCTATCCCAGGATGCTGAGGGAGGGGAGAGAGGAAATAGCTGGGGCCCTGACAGATTTCTTTGCGGCATCCTTAAATACAGGTGAGGTGCCGGAGGACTGGAAGGTTGCTCATGTTGTCCCCCTGTACAAGTAGGGTATTAGGGATATTCCGGGTAACTACAGACCAGTGAGCCTGACATCGGTGGTGGGGAAGTTGCTGGAGAACGTACTGAGAGATAGGGTCTATCTATATTTAGAAAAGAATGAGCTTATCAGTGATAGGCAACATGGTTTTGTGCAGGGGAGATCGTGCCTTACCAACTTAACAGAGTTCTTCGAGGAAGTGACCAAGTTGATAGATGAAGAAAGGGCTGTTGATGTCATATACATGGACTTTAGTAAGGCGTTTGACAAGGTTCCCCATTGTAGACTAATGGAGAAAGTGAAGTCACACGGTGTGTAGGGCGTTCTAGCTAGGTGGATAAAGAACTGGTTGAGCAACAGGAGACAGAGAGTAGTAGTTGAAGGGAGAAAGGTGACCAGTGGTGTTCCACAAGGGTCAGTATTGGGGCCACTGTTGTTTGTAATATACATAAATGATCTAGAAGAGGGCACTGTTGGTATGATCAGCAAGTTTGCAGATGACACGAAGATTGGTGGAGTAGCAGAAAGCATAAGGGACTGTCAGAGAGTACAGGAGGATGCAGATAGACTGAAGAGTTGGGCGGAAAAGTGGCAGATTGCTTTCAATACAGACAAATGTGAGGTGATGCATTTAGGCAAGTCTAATTCTAGAGCGAATTATACAATGAATGGAAGAGCCTTGGGAAAAGTTGATGGGCAGAGAGATCTGGGAGTGTAGGTCCATTGTACCCTGAAGGTTGCTGCACAGGTGGATAGAGTGGTCAAGAAGGCATATAGCGTGCTTGCCTTCATTGGACAGGGTATTGAGTATAAGAGCTGGCAAGTCATGTTAAAATTCTACAAGACATTGGTTCGGCCGCATTTAGAATACTGTGTACAGTTCTAGTCGCCACATTACCAAAACGATATGGACGCTTTGGAGAGGGTGCAGAGAGGTTTACGAGAATGTTGCCTGGTATGGAAGGTGCTAGCTATGAAGAGAGGTTGAGTGATTATGTTTATTTTCACTAGAAAAAAGGAAATTGAGGGGGGAACCTAATTGAGGTTTACAAAACCATGAAGGGTATAGACAGAGTGGATAGAGACAAACATTTTCCCAGGGTGAAGGATTCAACAACGAGAGGTCATGCTTTCAAGGTAAGAGGTGGAAAGTTTAAGGGGGCTACACGCGGCAAGTACTTCACACAGAGGGTGGTGGGCGTTTGGAACGCGTTGCCAGCAGAGGTGGTAGAGGTAGGCACGGTAGACTCATTTAAGATGCGTCTGGACAGATGCATGAGTAGGTGGGGAGCAGAAGGATACAAATGCTTAGGAATTGACCAACAGGTTTAGAAAGTACATTTGGATCAACTCAGGCTTGGAAGGCCGAAGAGCCTCATCCTGGGCTGTAAATTTTCTTTGTTCTTTGTTCTAAATATGGTTAGATTTCTTTTTATTCTTTGCATTTCAACAAAATTATTTAAATAACATTCTCCCAGTTATTAAATCATATTGAAATTAGCAACACTATGTCTATGTAAAAATATGCTGAGAGCAAATTATAACAAGTTTTATAACAAGTTACAACTCTTCTGGTTATAACCAAATTATAATTCTTAAAAACAACTCTGTAAATATGGCAACAATCTGAACTCAAAAACTGTAATGCTTCTATAAGCACAAATTCTGATGGAAGATCAAAGGGGAAACTGTTATAAAGTATAAATACCAACACAGAATAACTAAACTAAGTGGCCTCTTTCCCACTCCAGATTCTCGAGTATTTTGTTATTGAACAGTTAAACATTATTTCAGTTTTAATGTAATAAAGCACAAATACCCGGTTCAGAGAAGGTATCACTGACATCATCATCCTTGTCTTCCTCCTCCTCCTCTTCATCATCATCATCGTCATCATCTTCCTCATTATCACTGTATTCATGCTCACTACCAAATCCTTCATCATGGTCCTCATCATCATCATCATCATCATCTTCTGCTTCCTGCTCAATACTTGGAGACTGCTCATTCAAACTATCAGAAATAAACAAAGAATAATTGTGCTCTTCCTTTTTCTGGGTGTGATCAGGGACAGATGGTGATAAAATTTCAATAGTTTCAGTTCGAGTACTCGGGTCATTAGTTTCTTTGAATACAGTGGGTGCTTTATTGGAATAAGTACTTTCTACATTCTTTTTCTCCAGTTTCCTGACATTAGCCCCACTATCACTACAACAGGAATCATCTGGTAAGTCACTGTGCACCTGGGTAGCACCCAATGTTGATTTACCAAGTGGTACTGGATTGATCCAGACTTTAGCTTTTTTAACAAAGTCTTTGTTGTCTAAAAGAACAGGCCCTATTTTGGTATTCAGGGGCTGATTTGTGTTGCCATTGTCCACAGTAGCACTAGAAGAAACAGACTTGGCTAACTTTTGGGTAGTCTCTGGCAAGCAAGCATCTATACAAGGACTTCTGGCAGATGACACTAGTGGCATTGCCCTGTTTGCTGCAAGTTTTTTACCAGCCAGAGAAGAGGTTAATGAATTTTGATTTAAACTCTTGAGTAGATCAGGATGATATAATGAATCCAAAACAGGCTGTGAATCTTCACAGTTTAGCTGGGCCAAAGTTGGGGTCCTGCTTATGACATCTTCGTTTTGATAAGGACTGGAAAAGTCATCCAGCCCAAGGAAATCCACTTCCTTTGTTCCCCAAATATCATAGCTAGTTAACTTGGTGTATTTTGTCAAGTCTTCCCAGCACGTGTCCCATTGCTCCCAGTTTGAAGTATAGGAAGGATCGGAATCCAGTAAGTCATTTAATGGTTCTAAAAGTTCAAGGTCTTTACAATCTCCCAAGGTAAGAGGATCATCTCTCGAGCTGTGAGTATAAGTCATCTCTCTGTCCTGAAAGAAATAAAAATTTCTATTAAAACAAGATATTAATTAGATTGGAGGTAGAATCAAAAAAGGTTTTGTCTCAAAATTAAGTCTTCTCTTTGGGGACCAGAAGTCAAAATATCTTTTTTATAATTTAATTAGGATATAACTACAATTAGATGTTTATAGTACATTTAACTCTGCACAACAAATATAGATTGTGAGCAAACAGAATGTTGCTGCTGGTGGGTAAGTAAATCTTGGCATACAGATAAAGTAAAAAATGCAGACTGAAACAGTTTTCAAAACTGCCTGATAATTTCAGATGAACCACCACAAGGGTCGTGACTTTCTCTCTTCATACACCAGAGAGAAGCACTTAACGGGTGACTCAAGTTCCTGTTCTCATTCATAATTCAATGACTCCTACTAGAAAATGTTATTGTGCAGATGCTGAAGTGGATAGAATCAGATTTCGTGGTGATCTTCCCTCAGGATTAACACCCTGAAAACGCTCCTTGTCTACAATTAAAAAAGAACTCTGATCGGTTGGAGCGACAGAGGCAATAAGGAATTTACAAGAACAAGGAGGTGTGATGGACAACAGTTATAGGAAGGGAGAAAAGCGACAGAGAAAGTCACATAGGTGGGTTAACTCCAGGAAAGATAAGAGAGGTAGGCAGATAGTGCAGGAGTCTTCTGTGGCTATCCCCATTTCAAACAAGTATGCTGCTTTGGAAAATGTATGGGTTGATGCACTCTCCGGGGAATGTAGCATGAACAGCCAAGCTTCAGGCTCAAACGTAATGAGGGGTACATCGGGTTCCAAACGATCGATTGTGATAGGGGACTCTCTTGTCAGAGGTACAGACAGACGTTTCTGTGGCCAGCAGCGAAACATCAGAATGGTGTGTTGCCTCCCTGGTGCCAGGATCAAAGATGTCTCAGAGAGGGTGCAGAATGTTCTCAAAGGGGAGAGGGACCAGCAGGAGGGCACTATACACATTGGAACCAATGACAGAGGAAGGGAAAAGGATGACATTCTGAAGGAAAACTAGAAAGTTAGGCAGGAATTTAAAAAGGAGGTCCTCAAGGGTAGTAATATCTGGATTACTCCCGGTGCTACGAGCTAGTGAGGGTAGGAACAGGAGGATGGAGCAGATGAATGCGTGACTGAGAAGCTGGTGTATGGGAGAAGGATTCACATTTTTAGATCATTGGAATCTCTTATCGGGTAAAAGTGACCTGTACAAGGAGGCCAGATTGCATCTGAATTGGAAGGGGATTATTATACTGACAGGCAGATTTGCTAGAGTTCCTCGGAAGGATTTAAACTAGTAAGGTGGGGGGATGGGACTCAGGGGGATAGTGAGGAAAGAGATCAATCTAAGACTGGTACAGTTGAGAAAAGAAGTGAGTCAAACAGTCAGGGCAGGCAGGGACAAAGCAGAGAACAAGATAGGACAAATAAATTAAACTGCATTTATTTCAATACAAAGGGCCAAACAGGGAAGGCAGATGAACTCAGGGCATGGTTAGGAACATGGAACTGGGATATCATAGCAATTACAGAAACATGGTTCAGGGATAGACAGGACTGGCAGCTTAGTGTTCTGGGATGCAAATGCTACAGGAAGGATAGAAAGGGAGGCAAGAGAGGAGAGGGGAGTGGCAGTTTTGATAAGAGAAAGCATTACAGCCGTACTGGAGGAGGATACTTCCGGAAATACATCCAAGGAAGTTATTTGGGTGAAATAAGAAAGGCATGATCATCTTATTGGGTTTGTATTATACCCCCTAATAGTCAGCGGGAAATTGAGAAACAAATTTGTAAGGAGGTCTCAGTTACCTGTAAAAATAATAAGGTGGTTATGATAGGGAATTTTAACTTTCCAAACATAGACTGGGACTGCCATAGTCTTAAGCGTTTAGATGGAGAGGAATTTGTTAAGTGTGTACAAGAAAATTTTCTGATTCAGTACGTGGATTTACTTCCTAGAGAAGGTGCAAAACTCGACCTACTCTTGAGAAATTAAGCAGGGCAGGTGACTGAGGTGTCAGTGGGGGAACACTTTGGGGCCAGTGTTCCCAGTGACCATAATTCCATTAGTTTTAAAATAGTGATTGGAAAAGGATAGACCAGATCTAAAACTTAAAGCTTAAATTGGAGGAAGGCCAATTTTGATGGTATTAGGCAAGAACTTTCAAAAGCTGATTGGGGGCAGATGTTCATAGGTAAAAGGGATGGCTGGAAAATGGAAAGCCTTCAGAAATGAGATAACGAGAGTCCAGAGAACGCATATTCCTGTTAGGGTGAAAGGAAAGGCTAGTAGGTATAGAGAATGCTGGATGAGTAGACAAATTGAGTGTTTGGTTAAGAAAAAGAAGGAATCATATGTCAGGTATAGACAGGATAAATCGAGTGAACCCTTAGAAAAGTATCCTCCTATTGCCCTTATACTCAAGAGGTAAATCAGGAGGGCAAAAAGGGGACATGAGATAGCTTTGGCAAATAGGGTTAAGGAGAATCCAAATGGTTTTTTACAACAACATTAAGGACAAAAGGGTAACTAGGGAAAGTATAGGTCCCCTCAAAACTCAGTAAAACGGCCTTTGTGTGGAGCCACAGGTGATGGGGAAGATACTAAGTGAGTATTTTGCATCAGTGTTAACTGTGAAGGAGCACATGGAAGATACAGAATGTAGGGAAATAGATGGTGACATCTTGAAAAATGTCAATTTTACAGAGGAGGAAGTGCTGGATGTCTTGAAACGCATAAAGGTGGATAAATCCCTAGGACCTGATCAGGTATAACCTAGAACATTGTGGGAAGATAGGGAAGTGATTGCTGAGCCCATTGCTGAAATATTTGTATCATCGATAGTCACAGGTGAGGTGCTGGAAGGTTGGCAAATGTGGTACCACTATTTAAGAAATGTGGTAAGGACAAGCCAGGGAATTATAAACCGGTGAGTCTGACATGTTGTTGGAAGGGAATACTGAAGGACAGGATTGACATGTAATTGGAAAGGTAAGGACTGATTATGGATAGTCAACATGGCTTTATGTGTGGGAAATCATGTCTCACAAACTTGGTTGAGTTCTTTGAAGAAGTAACAAAGAGGATTGATGAGGGCAGAGCAGTGGATGTGATCTATATGGACTTCAAGGCGTGCGACAAGGTTTCCCATGGGAGACTGATTAGCAAGGTTAGATCTTATGGAATACAGGGAGAACTCGGTGGATACAGAACTGGCTCAAAGGTAGAAGACAGAGGGTGGTGATGGAGGGTTGTTTTTCAGATTGGAGGCCTGTGACCAGTGGAGTGCCACAAGGATCGGCGCTGGGTCCTCTACTTTTTGTCATTTACATAAATGATTTGGATGCAAGCATAAGAGATACAGTTAGTAAATTTGCAGATGACACCAAAATTGGAGGTGTAGTGGACAGCGAAGGAGGTTACCTCAGATTACAACAGGATCTTGATCAGATGGGCCAATGGGCTGAGAAGTGACAGATGGAGTTTAATTCAGATAAATGCAAGGTGCTGCATTTAGGGAAAGCAAATCTTAGCAGGACTTATGCACTTAATGGTAAGGTCCTAGGGAGTGTTGCTGAACAAAGAGACCTTGGAGTGCAGGTTCATAGCTCCTTGAAAGATGAGTCACAGGTAGATAGGACAGTGAAGAAGGCGTTTGGCATGCTTTCCTTTATTGGTCAGAGTAATGTGCATAGGAGTTGGGAGGTCATGTTGCCATTGGTTAGGCCATGATTGGAGTATTGCGTGAAATTGTGGTCTCCTTCCTGCTGCAAGGATATTGTGAAACTTGAAAGTATTCAGACAAGATTTACAAGGATGTTGCTACAGTTGGAGGATTTGAATTATTGGGAGAGGTTGAATAGGCTGGGGCTGTTTCCCCTGGAGCGTGGGAGGCTGAGGGGTGACCTTATAGAAATTTTTAAAATCATGAAGGGCATGGGTAGAATAAATAGACAAAGTCTTTTCCTTTGGATTGGCGAGTCCAGAGCTAAGGGAAGATATAAAAGAGATCTAAAGGGCAACTTTTTCATGCAGTGGTGCATGTATGGAATGAGCTGCCAGAGAAAGTGGAGGAGGCTGGTACAATTGCAACATTTACAAGGCATTTGAATGGGTATATGAATAGGAAGGGTTTGGAGGGATATGCGCCAGGTGCTGGCAAGTGGCATGAGATTAGGTTGGGATAGTTGATTGGCATGGATGAGTTGGACTGAAGGGTCTGTTTCCGAGCTGTATATCTCGACGACTAACTGTTAACTGTGAAATAGATTAAAATGACTTAACTAATTCATATGGAACAAACCCCAAAAAAAGCCAGTGTCTTTAAGACAGAAGAGGAGACAACGGACATAAAGATATAAGTAACCACAAAAAGAAAAAACGCTAGTAAATGAAACATACAGAGTAAACAAGTTGTTGATTTACTTATGTACTATAAATCTTACCAGTTCATACATGAAATCAGGGTCTGAATTATTCCCCAACAAATCGGTACTAGTTAAGACCTGGTCTGGAAATGGACGGTTGCAAAAGGCATCCCCAAATGGAGGATCCATTCCGCTAACACTGGGCTATAAAATAAAAAGGATATACAAGTTATTAGGAGAGCACTCATTAAAAACAAAGTTCCTATAAGCAAATGAGAAATATCTGGAGAAGTTATACTGCAATTGTTATAAAACTGTTTACTGAGTTATGACAGGGCGTTATCCTTTATCTGTGTTCCCCGATAATTCTGATAGAAACAGTTCTGCTCTAACGTGGTAGTTAAGTTCTCATGCAATCCCGTGTTCTAAGAAAATTGCGTACCAGCAGCACCATTTAAACTAATGGAGCAGAAATCATGTTATAATCAATACACACTTTAAAAGTTTGTCCTTTAGAAACAGTGTCCCCAATTCATCAATTGTGTTATTGCGAATTTGCATTAACAAAACGCACGTTATAGCAGAACAATCTATATTTGAAATAACCTCCTATGCTAAAAGCATCATTTTGTATCATTCTAATCTTAATCGTAATTATTAAATTTCATAGATTACAAAATTATAACAAAATTAAAATACATTGTGCATCAAACCCTGAAGTTGCCAGAATTCAATTTACCCATGAACACTTAACAGTTTTCTTTAAGCAAGAGTGAAAGATTTTCAGGTGAAAATCAAGTACATCGGGATGAGTATATTTGTCGATCCACAGAATCCATACGGAAATCTGGTATGAGGAAAAAGATAAAAGATTAAAAAGTAAAAGAAATAGGAGATAAGATAACAGGGCAGACTAAGGTAAAGAAGACAGCAAGATGAATGGCCAGGGAAGAGAGTTTATAAAAATAACATAATAGGACTGTTAAAAATAAAGGAGCAGGAACTATTCATACTCAAATTCAGCTGTTTGTAAAGCAACACGTTTATTCATAATAAAACAGGGGAACTTAAAGAAATATTCCAAAGAGGGACCAGATATAGTAGGAATAACAGGAACATGTCTAAAGAATAGGGCTGCTAATCAAGTTATAACATAATCAGAAAGAACAGGGAAGAAAGATAAGGTAGGAGCTGCACTAATTAAAAATAACTATTGCAGCGGGAAAAAAAGGAATTTAATTAATAGAAGATTAGGAATAAAATTTACATGGATTAAAATACAAGATAAAGAGGAATTGATCACATAAACAGGAGCATACTTCTCTCTATGTTATAAAGTGGACACAGAAGTATTGATGTTGCTGCAAAATTTACTTAAGTGATAATAGGACTGTCAGTTAGAGTCACAGAAATGTACAGCATGAAAACAGATCCTTCGGTCCAACACATCCATGTTGACCGGATATTCTAAATTAATCTAGTCCCATTTGACATCATTTGGCCCTTTTCCCTTTTGATTCATATATCCATTCAGACACCTTTTAAATGTTGTAATTATACTAGCCTCCACCACTTCCTCTGGCAGTTCATTCCGTACACGCAACTTTTTCATGAAGTTGCCTCTCAGACCACTTTCAAATCTTTCCCGTCTTGCTTTAAACATATGCCCTCTAATTTTGGATTCTCCACCCAAGGGAAAAGACCTTGACTATTCATCTTATCCATGCCACTCATGATTTTTTTAACCTTCTATAAAAGGTTACCCCTCAGCCGCCGACACACCAGGGAAAGTAGCCCCAGTATGTTCAGCCTTTCCCAATAGCTCAAACCCTCCAACCCTGGCCACATCCTTGTAAATCTTTTCTGAACCCTTTCACATTTCACAACATCTTTCATATAGGAGGGGAACCAGAACTGATCACAGTAAACCAATGTCTTATAGAGCCACAACAACTACTCTCTCTACCTGTGACTCCAACTTCAAGGAATTATGAACCTGCATTCCAGGGTCTCGTTGCTCTGCAACACTCCCCAGGGCCTTACCACTAAGTGTACAATTCCTGCTCTGACTTGCCCTACCAAAATGTAGCACCTCACATTTACCTAGATTAAACTCAATCTGCCACTCCTTACCCCACCTGATCAAGGTCCCATTGTACTCTGACATAACCTTCTTCAACAGCCAAATCATTTATATAAATAACAAAACGCAGTGGACCTATCATCGATTCTTGCAGCCTACAACTGGTCACAGGCCTCTAGTCTGAAAAGCAACCCTCCCCCACCACCCTCTGTAACCTACCTTAAAGCCAATTTGTACCTAAATAGCTAGTTCTCCCTGTATTCCAAATTATCTAACCTCGTTAACCAGTCTACCATGCGGAAACTTGTCGAACGTCTTATTGAAGTCTTTCAAGATAACGTCGCTCTCATTATGAATTTATAAGATTCATGCTATTTTTTTATCCAGAAATAAAATCTCATGAGACCTGCCACAACAAGAAAGGGTTTAACAAGGACACATAAAACATATTTCAGCTTGTTTTTGTGAAGGGAACAGAATAGAGGCCATAGATATAAATGTAAACACTAATAAAGCCAAATGAAGAATTGAGAAGAAATTTCCTTACTACGCCTGCATAAATGTGGGACACACCACCGTAAGGTGTAACTGGGCTGATTAACACAGACACAAACAAGGGAAAGTCATACACTATTCGACACAGAAAGGAATAAAATAATACTTGAATAGGTTAGAAGAATGGAAGGTGGTTCAGGTGGTGCATAAACAATGGCATGGATCAGTTTGGCTGAATGCCATGTTCCTGTGCTATAAATGCCAATCAAAACTATCACACATAGGATTTCAATATAAAATTTGCCAAATAAAATCATATCACAGCCTTAAGAATGAAGACATATTTCCAATTATAAAGCAAGCAATATTAATTATGAATGGTATTATTTTTAGTTCTATCCTGCAGATTACAAGCTATTTTGCAAATTAATATCTTTTACTAATACTGTGCAGTTAATGTCCCAAGAATAATTATGTCTTTACATCAATAGTATAGATGTGTTCTTGCTAAAGCGGGGGCAAAGTCATTACTTTTCATACTACATCAGAGTGGTTAAAACTTTAGCTCTTGGAAATATTGAGCAAAGTAATTTTTAAAACATATTGCATAGCTTGACTCAAATATTAATTCATTCTGAACGTAAGCAAACTGAAGTGTTCCTGTTATTACTGTAAAGTCAGGAATTTAATGGAAAAAGTTTAAACATCTACCTGCGGCATTGCCAAGCCCACATCTGGCTTATTCAAGCAATTTCTTTTCTGTAGTCTTGGTCGAGCTGTTTCCAGTTTTACTAAATGGTTGAAGTGATTTTAAAAATGTTAACTAGAGGTTCAACTATCACTTCACTGAAGTTTTCTTCTGGTCAGATGTTCCTTCTAATTTGCAAACCTAACAGAAAATAAAATCATTTACATAATTACAATAAACTCCAGCATACTTAAGCATTACTTAAAATCATAATATTTAATTCTGCAGTTTCTTACATTTATTTACATCAATTTGCTTGCCTCTTGAAGTTTATCACTTGAGGCATAGTTCCTGACATTAACTGCTTTTCCAAAACACACACTCACAATTATGTACATTAGAATATCATAGTACAAGAAATAGATGGGCAATTCTAATGCAGATCTTAAGATCAACTTTCGGGAAAAGATGGGATCAAAGAAACTTTCAGGAATGATGGAACAAGGGAATGCCAACTGTTAACAATATTTAACAGTAACATTTAGTGTAGATTTAGACATCATATGTACCTGAACACAGAACAACTGGTTTTCTGTTGGCTATTAAAAGAGACATTTTTGTTTCATTTTTTTTGAGGAACAGGAATCAAACTACTCAGTGAATGCAGAACAACCTATCTACAAGGTGTAGTAGCCACGTCCAACCATTTCAATAGGAACTCGTTCCCACCCCATCAATGTAGCACCATGGAAAGAAACATTTAGTGAAAAATAATTATCTGGCATATCAACTCATCTTGGCATTCGTTTTTGAAAAAAAAAACTAAAAAATATACAAATTAAACTTGCAATTCTCTGACTCATACATGCTAGAAAAAGTTAAAAACTGTAGTTTTTAATACAAGCAAATTCTGAAGCGGTTTTAACCATACATCCTGGACAAGAACAATGCCTGCTTGATTGCCTCAAAGTATATGATGCACTATCTTGAACCAAAAACTAAAAAATATCTCAAATGTCAATAAATGAAATTGTTTGATTCTAAAATGACAGACATTTACATCAAGACAACAATCCTGCCATTGATTCAGTTGATGATATTTGTGTCTCCAAGTCAGAGGTCTGTGGGTTCAAGTCTCATACGGTATTTTGAAAATACAATCTAGACAGACACGTCAGTATGTTATGATCGAATGCACTGTTGTTGATGGGACAGGCTTTCAGGTAGGATTTTAACTACTTGGATATCCCATCGGATCTGGTGGATGGAAAGGTACAGCACTCTTCAAAGGATGCAGAACCAAAATTCTTCCTTTAACAACCCTACCAAAGAAAAAGTATGGCAATATATTAAATTATATCTCTGCTCTTAAATACAGATAACTAAATCCACTGTACTTCAAGTAAAAACTAATTAATTGAATGTGAAATGATCTGGGACATTCTGGGAGACATGATTAGATTTTCTTTAAAAATATTTATTTATGGGGCATGGGTACCACTGGCAACTCTAACATTTAGTTCATCCCTATTTTGATGTTTGTATTCAGATAGATATATGGCTGAGCCAAGTACATGAAGGAATCAGTTGAAAGGTCTAAGGGAAAATTGTAGTTAATGTAATATTTAAAGGCCACCATGTGCCTCTTTGCTAGAGGCAAAATAAGAAAAAGCAATAGGGGGGAAAATGTGGTTTAGGATGATTTGAGGCATAAATAGCCGAGAAAATCAAAAACAGATTCAGGACAAATCTTTAATTTGAAGTTCAAATCAGAGAGCAATGTGATGAAGCATAATGATTACAATTTATAATACTTATTGTAGTCCATATACTAAGGAGAAATACCACGCACACAAATATTCAAACTATTTTTGAATAAAGTTTTAAAACTCACAGGCAAATTACAAGTTACCACAGAATTTATATATTTTGAGATTAATGTATGCTCAGTAATGGGAACAAAAAGCATCAATGGGAAAATCGACGTTTCAGGCAAAAGCCCTTCATCAGGGTAGGCTTTTGCCCGAAACGTCGATTTTCCTGCTCCTCGGATGCTGCCTGATCTGCTGTGCTTTTCCAGCACCACTCTGATCGAAACTCTGGTTTCGAGCATCTTCACTTTTGCCTAACAAAAAGCATCACACTGCCATCTACCAGTAAAGCCTACAACTACACTTTCACAGGAAATATTGTGCAACAATTCTACAAAGTGCTTATATGCAGTTTCCATTATGCAAAGCAGGAAGTAAAGGCTTGTGACAAGAAAGAACCCCCATTAAGATCTCTTATTTTGCCAATGCAACAGGAAGCACATTTTGAAAAGATATTCCAAGCACATCACAACATTTGAGAGCTGTGGAAAGGTACTACTATCCTGTGCAAATAACGCATGTGTGCTTTAGTTTGCAATTTCAGAGGTAATCAATCATTACAATGATTTAAATATGTCCAATACTATGAATACAATCAACTGTAGATTGAACAAGAATCAATCAGAAGCATTATTAGCATTAAAAGCATCTTCTTGCTGTGATATATGGACTCATTTCCATTTAAGTTGTTAAATATGCTTTCTGACTAACACAGAACATAAATTTCAATGGTGGCTCAAGGACTAAGGGAAAGAGAATGCAGTTTCTCACATATGGCACTAAAAGACCTGGTGGAAGAGGAGAAGGAAGAAAAAGAACAGACGTCTTAAAGTAGATAAGGTAAGATAGATCATTGAATAGGATACTCACAGGGAGATGTACTGTTATTGTGGGCAGCAGCCACAATGGATGGAATATAACAGTGCCACCTTCTCTGGGAAATGGGGAGTCCATTATTTATTCTGCTGTAGATATGCCGGAGGACAGCCTCGTAAGGCCAAGTTTCAGAAAGTGGCCGATTGCTCTAAATACCCAAATACCTTATGCAATAAAAAAACCTGCCTGAAAACTTAAGATTGTGGCTTGCAAGATCATGAGACCACCTGTAGTTTGGTCCATTGCTTTATTTACAGTCTGGAACTCATCCCATCTATTTAACAGTTTGGACAACTCCAGCTGACAGTCTAGGTGGTTCAACATCTTGCAGTATCTGATAACAGAGGACTCAGCACCCACTGCAGCTGTTGCAACTTACAAATGCTACGTTCTCCACAGATCAATGAATTGCAGTGCAACCTCAATCATCTGCCATTACTGGCTCAAGTTTCCTTGTTGAAAGAGACTAGCACGTCTGTATCCAGATCACTAAGCTGGTTAAACAGACCCACCCCCACAGTAGGAGCATGGATATAATGGATCGGGAAACAACTGGTCTCTCTGTAGGTGGCTGAATTCCTGCTCCTTCCCCTCCACTTCACCACTGCCATTACAGCTGCCTGTTAGCAAAACATCTTAAGCTCGTGCTGGTTTAGAGCAATATGATGTGTTGTCATCACAATTCAGCCTCTTGTGCCCCATTGGGGGTCTCTAACCAGCCTTCTTTTCATAAGTAGCATTCATTCATCTTGTGGTGTTCCATTCTTGGTGCACTGCTTAGAAGCACAAAGGTGGACAAGAATATTTATATTAAGAATATGCGTGACAGATAGTGAAATGTGAATTCAAATCTGGAATACAAAACGACCCAAATGGTGAGCACACAACCACTGACTGTTGTAAACAAAATAAGTGATTCAGTTATGGTGTTTAGGGAAAGGATTACTTTAGGTTAGATTACTTACAGTGTGGAAACAGGCCCTTCGGCCCAACAAGTCCACACCGACCTGTTGAAGCGCAACTCACCCAGACCCATTCCCCTACATTTACCCCTTCACCTCACAGTATGGGCAATTTATCATGGTCAGTTCATCTAACCTGCACATTTTTGGACTGTGGGAGGAAACCGGAGCACCCGGAGGAAACCCATGCAGACACGGGGAGAATGTGCAAGCTCCACACAGTCAGTCGCCTGAAGCGGGAATTGAACCCAGGTCTCTGGCGCTGCAAGGCAGCAGTGCTAACTGCTGTGCCACCGTGCCACCCATGATCTGACATCCTTACCCGTATGGTCAAAAAGTGTGATGCTGGAAAAACACAGCTGGTCAGGCAGCATCTGAGGAGCAGGAAAGTCAACATTTTAAGCATAAGCTCTTCATCAAGAATATAGAAGGGGTGGGGGGGCAAGGGGGCTGAGAGATAAATGGGAGGGCGAAGGTAGCTGGGATTGCAATAGATAGATGGAGGTGGGGGGTGATGGTGATAGGTTGGAGTGGAGGGTGGAACAGATTGGTGGGAAGATGGACAGGACAGGTAGGACAGTTCACATAGGTGGTGCCATGTTGGAGGGTTGGATCTGAGTTAAGGTGTGGGGAAGGAGAGATCTGGAAACTGGTGAAATCAACATTGAACCAGTGTAGTTGGAGGGTCCCAAGGTAGAAGATGACGTGTTCTTCCTCCAGGCGTCGGGTGGCTAGAACTTGGTGCTGGAGGCGGCCCAGGATCTGATTCTGGACCCACACCAATGTAGCTCACTTTTAACCACTCTCCTCTTGGCAACTAAGGCAATAAAAGTTAGCTCAGCAGCACCACCCATATTCTATGAACCAGTACAAAAATCTTGTACATGAAGATGTCTAAAATCTTCATGTGGCTTCCTGAAATAGAACATAGCAGATGACAACAGCCATCAAAAAGTCAAGGTTGGAAACTAAGAAAAACATTTCCAGAGAAAGTAATATTCTTAGTAACAAAAATGTATAACACAACTGTAAATTGTCAGGGTTATGAACACCTTCTAATGTTCGATTCTGAACGACTTGAGCAGTTAAAAACTGATACAGATGTGTGGACATGGGTTACATCATGATCAAAGCAAAAACAAGGCATGGCCTTTGCAGTGTCACTTCCGAATATAAGTATTTTAAGAGTTGAACACAAGAATTCGGAGTAATTGACCATATGGCTTAATAAGCCTTATTTGCCATTTGATGGGTTTCAATTTCACTTTCCCACCAGCTGCCCTTATCCCTCGATTCCAAGACTTTGATCTGTCTGTTCCAGCCTTAAATATATTTAACAATGGACCATCAATAACCAGCAGAGGTAGAGAATCCTTAAGACTTACAATGCTTTCTGTGAATTAATTTTTCATCTCAATCCTAAAATATCAGCCCCTTATTCTGACAGTCTCTCATGGTTTACATTCCCTGACCAGAAGAAACATTCCAATACAATCTTGTATTGGAGATGCCGGTGTTGGACTGGGGTGTACAAAGTTAAAAATCACACAACACCAGGTTATAGTCCAACAGGTTTAATTGGAAGCACACTAGCTTTCGGAGAGACGCTCCTTCATCAGGTGATCTTGTATGTTTGGATGAGATCAACTCTCATTTTTTGGAACTCTGAAGAATACAAGCCAAACCCTTTCATCCCAGGGGCCAACTTAGTGTTGTATATTGTTTCATGGAACATGATTTTCACTGGCTAAGCCAGCATTCACTACCAACCCCTGCCCTATCATCGCAAACCACCTCTGCCTCCAATGCAAGTCAGGAGGATATTGGAGTATTGGGGTGAAATTTATAAGAAAATGTGATCTGCTAAATACCCACAAGTCTTAGCAGACTTTAGAAAATAAGAAATATATAAAATTGCCTTTGAAGTAACAAAATGTCTCACTATTTCCTCGCAACATGACTTAAAAAACTATCACACTGAGCCACACAAGGAGATATTAGGTAAGAAGGTGAAAAGCTTAATTGAATAAAGGTTTGAAGAGCTGTTTGAAAGGAGGTAATGAAATGGAAAGATGGAGTGATATATACATGAAATTAGATTTGGGACATAGGCAGTGAAGACATGCTAACCAATGCTGAAGCAATTACAACTGGAAAGTATGCTAGTGAGCATTGGAATAGCTGGTTTGATCAATTGAACATGTTGCTCAAGAAATGGTGTAGGAGCAAGACTATAGAAGAGCCCATGGTGTTGGAGACAGTATACTGTTGTGCTGGGACCTCAATGGTTTATAATATATATGAATAACTTGAAGGGCAGAAGCAAACGTACTTCAGCCAAATTTGCAGACAATAATAAGTGAAAAGGCAAATTGAGAGAGGGAGACAAACAGATTACAAAGAGATATTGATAGGCGAAGTAAGTGGACAAAAAGAAGGGAGAAAAAAAAGATTATTATTTGAATGGAGGAAAACAGCAGAAAGCTGCAACACAAAGGGACTTGGGATTACTTGCGCATGGAACATAGGAAGCTAGCACATAGGTAATCAGGAAGATTAATCAGGAATGCTCACCCTTATTTCAAGAGGGGTAGAGTATAAGAGTGGGGAAGTCTTACTGCAGCTGTACAAGGTGCTGGTGAGACAAAATCTGGAGTACTGTGAGCAGCTTTTGTCCCTTCAAGGGACAATATTACTTCATTGGAGGCAGTTCAGAGAAACACATAGGCTTTAAGGGGCTTGACAGGGTAAACGCTGAGAGGATATTTGCTCTTATGGTAGAGTTTAGGACCAGAAGGCATAATCTCAAAATAAGGGGGTGTCCATTTAAGATTGAGATGAGGAGGAATTTCTTCTCTCAGAGGATTTACAGTCTATGGAACTCCTTGCACAGAGAGCTGTAGGGAAAGAGTCCCAGTGAAGGCCAAGTTAGATCCTTGATCAGTCAGGGAATCAAGAGTTACAAGGAAAGGGCAGAAATGTGGATGTGAGGAACACTGGATCAGCCTAATCCTATCGAAGAAGCTGAATGGTCTACTTCTGTTCCTTATGATCTGATTAGATTTCTGAGGCAATGGGACCTGTTCTGAAGCAGGTGGAACCTGTTAACAGCACCGGGACTGAGATCCTCATGAGATGTCTTTGTCCATGCTGTTGAACAGAGTTTCACAACCTGCTTGCCAGGAGAATGGAAGCCTTAGAGGTAGCTCAAATTGAATGAAGTAAAGATGGCAGCAGAACCAGACAAATAGCAAGCAAAATGAGAAAACAGGTAAAACAAAGATGAGCATTAACTCAACTCAATGTGGAGCAATGTGAAAAAGACAAAGTTTAGGGCACTCTCTACCTGAATGTATACAGCATTCGCAAATGGTAGACTATTTAAAGGAACAATTAGAGGTCAAGTCTAGAAAAGGAATATTCAGCATTTAGGAAGAAGCAACACAGACGAAAAGGAGGTGGCATTGCACCGACGATAAGGGATAGACCAATACATTAACAAGGGAAATCTCCAATCAGAATAAAGTGTGGAATCTGTTTGGGAGAATCTAAGAAATAGCAAGGGCAAGTAAACATTAATATTAGTGATTTATAGGCAGAGGTGGGTACTGCAGATGCTGGAGATTAGAGTCAAGATTAGAGTGGTGCTGGAAAAGCACAGCAGGTCAGACAGCATCTGAGGAGCAGGAAAATCGACTGAGCTGAGGCAGGGCTGACTGTAGAGAGATTAGGTGGCCGTGCATGGCTGCAAGTGTGGAGCGGAGGATCAGGAGGGAGAACCGTTTCTCGAGGTTTTGAATTTGTAGCCTGTACTGGGTTGTCCTGTTCAGATCCAAAGTGTGTTGTTCTGAATGTACTCTGGAGTCCATGTGAGATCAGTTGCCTCTGTAGGCAGGCACTGAGGAAGCAGATGTGGCTATGGTAGCTAATCTGTTTCAGGACATGGCTGAAGAGCTGCAGGGCAGAGATGACCTAGGCATTGCAGTAAGAGAGAGACTCACTGAGATCTTTGTAGAGAGAGGAGGAGAACTGCTTCAAGGTAGGCATCCTTGGAAGAGGATTCGCAGTGAGGTTAAAATCAGCTAGGTGAAAATGAGGACCACAGATGCTGGAGATTAGAGTCGAGAGTGTGGTGCTGGAAAAGCACGACAGGTCAGGCAGCATCAGAGGAGCAGGAAAATCAATGTTTTGGGCAAAAGCCCTTTTTCAGATTCCTGATGAAGGACTTTTGCCTGAAATGTCGATTTTCCTGCTCCTTGGATGCTGCCTGACTTGTTGTGCTTTTCCAGCACCATACTCTCAACTCTAACTTCCAGCATCTGCGATCCTCACTTTCGCCTAATAAAGTAACTATGGGTGACGTCAATCTGCATATCTACTGGATAAATCTAATGAGCACAAAAGCTATGGAGGATGAGTT
The DNA here is from genome assembly GCF_037043375.1 of Chiloscyllium plagiosum. Classification (NCBI taxonomy): domain Eukaryota; kingdom Metazoa; phylum Chordata; class Chondrichthyes; order Orectolobiformes; family Hemiscylliidae; genus Chiloscyllium; species Chiloscyllium plagiosum. Next base: position 63,221,731 of record NW_028270154.1, on the reverse strand, counting down.
TCTGAAAGATGTTCAGCATTATCTTTTGGAGCAAAACACTGAGGATTAAACAGGCCATTTTAGATCTAGTGACTAACATCTTGTTGTAAGAGAACATTTAGAGATGAGTGACCACAATTTAATAAACTTTACACTTTGTATGAAAGTAAGCTAGTTCAATGTGAAACCAGGGTGTTAAATTTGAACAAAATCTACAAAGGTATTGGGGCAATTTTGTTGAGTTGGATTGGGACAATATATTAAAAGGATATGACTGTGCATAGTCAATGGATAGTCTTTTAAGAATTACTACATAGTTTATAGCAACAAACACCCACCCATACATACAAAAAAGGTTAAACGATAACTAACAGAAGATGTTAGGGATTAGATTAAAACATAAATAGCCAATAAAAAATGCTAGAAAAGGTAATGAACCTGAGTATTGGGAGGATTTTAGAAATCAGCAAAGGAAGACAAAGAAAGAGAGAATATAATACGAATGTAAAATAGCAACAGAAAAAAAGGTTGCAAAAACGTCAGCTCCTCATATTTATTAAACAGGAGCAGAGGTTTAAGCTAGTAGTTTACAGTAGAAGAAAGAAATTGGGGTTATCATACAATCACTAAGGGGCAGAAAGAGGCCACTCAGCCCATCAAGTCTGCACTGATCCTCTGATGAGTTCCCACCCAGACTCAGCCTCCCACCCTATTCCCATAACCCTGCATTTACTATGGCTAATCTATCTAGCCTACATATCCTTGGACACTATGGGGCAATTCAGCATGGCCAATCAACCTAACCTGCATATCTTTAGAATGTGGAATGAAACCAGAGCAGAAACCCCCACAGAAACAGGGAGAACATGCAAACTCCACAGTTACCCAATGCTGGAATCGAAATGGGTCCCTGGCATTGTGAGGCGTGCTAACCACTGAGCCACCATGGAAATCCAAGAATTTTTTTTTGCATTTCAGGATGCTTCCACAATAGTTTGCAGCTTTAACAGATTAGTGGAGATGGAGGTAGAAATCACAGAGCATGATAAGTTCTTCAATGCTTTCCTCAGTTAGCCTCTACAAGAAAGGTACCCAGTGATAATTTTTTTAAAAAAAACTGTATCTGGGAGGGTAGTGCAGAATAATGATTTTAAAACAGGCAACAGGGATGGAACAAGACAAGATGCTGAAAGAAGGACAAAATTACAGGTGAGTAAAGGGTCAGACCAAAGTGTGATCATGTGATAAATGCTACACTTAAACCATGACATTCTTAACAGATGGGTTGTAGTAGTAGACAGCCAGGAGGTTCATCAAGGGATAAGCTCTTGTCACCCCTCAACCCTGTTGCTTTGAAAGTCATAATTATCTATGATTTCACCTATATTAAGTTTATAAATGGCAAAGGGATTGTTAATAAGTGAATAATCATCCTCGAGATCCACACAATCAGCAAAAGACAAGAGTTGACTCACTGATAGAGCCAAATGGATTAGCAAATGATGGAGGGCAAGGTGGATGGAAGCTCACTGGCAAAGTTAATATATCATGGACTTTCAGACACAAAAACTGGAAAAACTCTTTGGAGAGAAAATAAAGTTAACCTTTCGGGTCCAGTGACCCTTCTTCAGAACATTGATATCATGGACTTGTTTAAAAGATTGCCAAAATTCAATTTAGGGTTGCTGTATCAATAGAATTGCTAGATTGTACTAAGGTGTATATGGCTATATTCTGGAAAATTTAAAGACAAGCAGAAGACAAAACAGCTTCAGCAGATCTGGCTGTTACAGGAGATGAAAGCGAGAACCACAATCAAATTTCAGTTGAGGAGAGTCACACCAGCAGAACAGCAGTTCAGGTTTTGACGAGTCTCCGGCCTATTATCAGAGATGGAAAGAGATTTCTGACCAAACAGTTCAAGTAGGCAGACCTTTTCTTAAAGTTGAGTAAGAAAAATGTCACTGATTTGCTAGTATCGGTGCATCTCAGGGAGTTAGTAAACCAAGTTTATAATGGTGAATATGCAGAAAAATGTGAAATGCTGGCCATTAGTTGAGTCATAAATTAAAGAATTAAGAAGGAGTGATACTTCGTTGAGTTGATTGTGATATTGATGGCAAAAGGGTTAATATTTTCTTTTGGCAGTTAGAATCTTGCAAATTGTCTTATTTATATAGTTCTATTTCATTTTTAGTAATAAGCATATGTTCCTCTGCTAAAAGTACATTGTCCACCTCATGTTCAGTACGTTCAGTGACTGACTAAAAAATTGAATATAATAAGACTTATCCATCCAGTCAGGTTTCATTCTGGGATCTGACTTGGCTAGTATTACCATTAGCTGAAATTATAATAATAAAGACTTGTTTATGGGGTTGTAATGTGGAATTTGAGAAGTGTTATTAATAGAAAAGTAGATTTTAACTTGAGAATCAGGCTTATGGGACTTTTAAATATATTGGTTTAGATATCAAGCAAAGGGCTTATGCCCGAAACGTCGATTCTCCTGTTCCTTGGATGCTGCCTGACCTGCTGCGCTTTTCCAGCAACACATTTTCAGCTCTGATCTCCAGCATCTGCAGTGCTCACTTTCTCCATCAAGCAAAATAAGTCTGGAATAACTTGAAATCAACAATCCTATTGAGGGGGAGTTACTCCCATTCTAGATTGCCACAGAAATATGTAACATCTAAAGAACAGAGTAATGCAAAGCTTGATTGATCAGTGGAACTGGTTGGAACTCAGAGCCGACCAGATACTAGTTTAAATACACCAGAATTAATTACCGTACTGAAAACAAAGAATATTTTAAAGGGACATAAAACAGCAGAATCAATACAAAATACACACTTGAATTTCCATTCTAACATCGCCTAAAGGGAATAAAATTAGTCATTGCTAGCAATGTTTCAAATACCAATTTTCCTAACTAATTTCATTAGTACAGCTGGTTTCCATTAGTATATTCTGCATTAATATATTCTATTACATGTGAGCTTGAAGGGCTTAAAGTGAAGGTTTCCAAAAGCACTCTACTTGTTGAAACATTGGTTCTTCTGAGGGTCATGGATACTGCATTTTATTTGTCAAACATTTTGTGTGATTCTGTATGACAAGGGGTATAACAAAAGGCAGTATCCTGATTTTCTGTTATGATTTCAGACTTCAAGCATCTACATTATTTTAAATCAAAGTACTGCAGTTGATGGAAATATGAGAAAAAGACAAAATGTAGTGGAAATATAGGCAGCATCTGTGGAGAGAAATGTTGTAGAGCAAGTCTGGTTCAATTCTTAAGTGTCAAGGCTTTCTTTCTGCAACATGGTCTGCACTGCTAAGTACTTTCAGTTTTTGTGCTGCAATATTTGATTTAATTTTCCCCCCCCCCAATTTGAAATAATTTGGGAATTCTAATTTCTATCACTTTGTCAGTCTTTTACCAAAGAACTATTGAATTTCACTACTCCCTTTTTGGGAGCACGTTATTCAACTTTCTCTTGTCTCTGTGCTCTGAAACTAAAAGCTCTCTTAATTAGTAATATTAGAGTAGATGCACTCTCAGGTCTAATTTGATTTTCAGAGATAGCATTTCTTGCCTGCTATGAGCTCTTACTCAACACTATTTTCTCACACTCTTCCCCATATCCCTTGTCTTTAATATCTAGAATCAATCTATTGAAACACATATTTAAAATGCTGCAGAAAAGTGAGTTAAACTTTGAGCAAAAACAAACAACTCCATTAATGGGAAATATTTGAACAATTGTGGAGAACAGCAGTTCAGGTTCCAAGGATAGTTTGCATAAGAAAAGATTCGAGCAGCAACATAAAAGTCAAAAGAATAATTTTCTGTTCTAGCATCCAGTGTAGTTTAAAAAACCTTCTATTATTCCTCATTGCAGACATGTCTAAGGTCGAAGGCCTAAATTTGAGGTAAGCGGTTTGGAGCAGATCTGAGGATTTCTTTTTCCACCCAGAATCTGGTTCTTTGATGAACGTGCTGCCTGAGAGGGTGGTGGAAGCAAGTACTCTCACAAAATTTATGCAACATCAGGAGAAGTACTTAAAATGTCAAAGCAAAGTAGGCAATGAACCAAATGCAGATTTTAAATGGGCTTAGTATAGTTTGGTGTTTGTTGGTCAGACGAGACACAGTGGGTCAAAATGGCCTGTTTCTGTGCTGTACAATTCTCTCTCTCTAAAAAGAACTGTTTAGATTTACAATACAGTGCATTAGTTGAATTATGGAGGGAGAAAAGCTGAAGGCTTTTTAAAAAGTACATGGGATGCCACAACAGAAATTTAGGTATGGTAGAGCATAAACCATTTTGAATAGCAAATGTCAATTCTTTCTTTTACTTTTATGCTCAAATCTCCTCTTCTGCAAATGATCCTTAGAACCTGAGCCATTGTTCTTCACAATGCAAGCCTATGGAATTTCCAACATTGAAAAAGGACAGATTTTTAATATAGATTGAGCAAATAATGTATAGTTTGCAGCAGCAACATTTTATTGAGTTTCTGACAAGATAATATGTCATTAGAAGATATATGTATATATAAATACGTTTGAAAACTTAAACCGCAGGAAGCAGTATTAAAATTAGTTTATCATTTAAATAGTGAAATTTTCTGGATTCCTGACCGATACCACCATGCTCTTATCCCTACCTTGATGCAGTTTTATTTGAGAATAGTTTGTGCTGCATACTTAAAACACTGAAATCTTGAATCAAAGCTTGTTACCAGAATTATATATTTTAAAAAGTTTTGTATTTGACTGTTTAAAGCACAAGTTACCAACCTATAGCTAATCTTCATGTTAATGTTAATCCTAACCAGCTACATACGAATGAAGAGAAACAAAAAAAAATCAATTTTTGCCCTGCAAGCCTCCCCCACTATATAATACGATCAAGGTTGATCTGGTTGCAACTTCAAATCCACACACTCACTGAACCCTCAATCTTTCACTCCCTTGCTTACCAATGATTATCCACGTTTCTTTCTTTCCAGAAAGAGTTCCAAAGATTCACAGCCCTCAGAGAGAAAAAACAAAATCGTCTTATCTCTGATTTAAAGGTCCGACCACCTGCATTTAAACTACTACCCATTTCTGGATTTGTTCATAAAAAGAAACATCCTTTTCACATTAATCCTATTAACACAAGTCCCTCAGGTTCTTATGCTTCAAACAAATCACCTCTTTCTCCTCTAAACTCCAGTAAATACAAGCCTAGCCTGACCAATCATTCTGCATAAGTCAAGATATTTAAGATATCAAAAAATTAAAAACTTTCCTTGAACTTGCTTCTAGAAATTTATACCCCTCCTTAACTAGGGTGACCAAAACTGTACACAGCACTTCACTTATTATTTATTGTTTTATACAAAATCTATTGTTGCAATTCAAAGCAGAATTACTTTTCCTCAACACGACAGATACACGGTAGTCACAAATATACGATCCCTACTGACTTGATATTCTGTTGCTTAGTTTGGAATTTTTCATAGTTCTGCACTCTCATTTACTTTCCTTTTGTATTTTGACTCATTACGATTAAATTGTACATAACGCAATAGCATGTAATAATATATTTATCACGCACCTTTAATGTAATGAAATATCCAAACGCACTTCACTGGAGCCTTATACAACACAGCATGACATAAAGCCACATAAGGAAACACTGGGTCAGTTGACCAGTAACTTGGTCAATGAGGTAGGCTTTAATAAGCACCTTAAAAGGAAGAAGGCAAGGTGAAGAGACAGAGATGTGTAAGCAAGGAGTTCCAGAGCATGAGGCCCCCATACAACTGAAGACATTTCCACTAATTATAGAATGCACAATAAGCCAGAAATAGAGCAAAAATGTCTTGGAGGGTTATGTGCTGGAAGAACTTGCAGAGACAGGGAATGGCAAGGCCAATTTGAAAAACAGTCTGAGAATATTGAAGCTGAAGCACTGTTTGACAAGGAGCCAATGTAGGTCAGCGAGTACAAAGGTGAGGGGTAACAGTGCAAGCTATACATTGAGATATATAACAGGAATTTTGAATAAACCCAACCCTAGAGGTAAAATGTGGATGGACAGCCAGCTGTGTGTTAGAATGGGAGAGTGTGAGGACTGCAGATGCTGAAGATCAGAGTCAATAAGTGTGGTGCTGGAAAAGCACAGCAGGTCAGGCAGCAGCTGAGAAACAGGAGTCCATGTTTTAGGCATAAGCCCTTCATCATGACTGTTTGGGGAGGTATGGGGAGGGGAGAGGGCAAGGGGGTGGAGCTGAAGGGGGAAGGTAGCTTGGAAGGTGATAGGTCAGAGCAGAGGATGGAGCAGAAAAGGAAGATAAACCAGTAGGATAGTTCAAGAGGGTGCTGTCCAGTTGGAGGGTTGGATCTGGGATAAGGTGGGGAGGGAGGAGATAAGGAAACTATTGAAGTCGATGTTGTGTGGCTGGAGGATCCCAAGGTGGAAGATGAGGCATTCATCCTCCAGGCATCAGGTAGCTTGGATTTGGTGGTGGAGGCAGCCCAGAAATTGCATGTCCTTAGCTGAGTGGGAGTGGGAGGGGGAGTTGAAGTGGTTGGCCACAGGGTGGTGGGGTTGTTGGGTGCGTCTGTCCCAGAGATGTTCTCTCAACCGTTCCAAACGTTGATGCCCTGTCTCCCCAATGTAGAGAAGACCACATCAAGAGCAATGGACACAGCAGATGAGGTGTTTGGACATGCAGAAAAATCTCTGCCCAACGTGGAAGGATCCTTTGGGGCCTTGGGTGGAGGTGAGGGGGGAGGTGTGGGTGCAAGTTTTACACCTCTTCTGCTGGCAAGGAAAGGTGCTGGTAGTGGAAGGTGGGTTAGTGGGGGGCGTGGACCTACTGAGGGAGTCACGGAGAGAATGATCTCTAAGGCCTCCTCCACCGCCAAAGCCAAGCTACCAACACCTAGAGGAAGAACACCTCACCTTCTTCTGTGGGACCATCCAACCACATCAATGTTGATTTCACCAGTTTCCTCATTTCCCCTCCCCCAATCTTATCCAGGCTCCAATCCTCCAATTTGACATCACCCTCTTGAACCTGCCCATCTTCCTTCCCACGTATCTACTCCACTGTCTGCTCTGACCTATCACCATCACGGCCCCCAGATTCATCTTACCCCCCCTCTTATTTATCTCTCAGCTCCCCTCCTCCCCACATTCCTGAAGGGCTTATGGAGTTAGCAGCTCAGGAACAAAATTTGGAACAGGAACCGAAATCAATGATTTGTCTTCCCAACACAATAAAAAGGAATTTTAAAAAAATTAAATTCAAACACAAATATAAAGATAGATGTTTCTGTCCACTATACTATTATGATACTATACATTATAGCACGGATAACGGGGGGGGAGAAAAAGCAAAGTGAGGCCAATCAGTGCACTTTTTAAAAATTCATTCATGGAATGTGGACATCACTGGCATGGTCAGCACTTATTGCCCTAAATGTCAAGAAGGCAGTTGAGAGACAACCACATTGCTATGCATGGAGGCCTTACATAGTAAGGATAGCAGACTTCCTTCCTTGAAGGACATCATTTAACCAACTGGACTTTTCTGACAATCAGCTGCAGTTTCCCTACATCCCTATTCTACCACAAAAAATGTACAGAAAATAATGCAATGAAGGGATAGTTGTAATCTCTGAGACAATGGCAGAAACACTGTTAATGAACATTATAGAGGCAGGTGCGACATAATAAGCCTCTTTTTTCTCCCAAACAGGCTTGATCTATTGCTCACTTTAAATCTTTACACACGTCTTTGGACTAAAAGAAGACATTCTGTTAAAATGTGTTTACTGTAAATGAACTAAAAGATGTGGCAAGCTAAACAAATTGCTGGAGAAATGGAGGATTCTGATGAAAGGTTACTGGACTCAAACTGTGAACTGTTTGTCTCTCCACGGATGCTGCGAGATCTGCTGACTTTCTGTAGCACTTTGTTTTTGTTTCAGATCTCCAGCCTCCACAGTTCTTTGTCTTTTATTTCCATAATGAGCCTATACCCTGGAAGGAGGGGAGAATGAAATCTGGATTCGAGTGTCAATAAAATCCATCACATCGACTGGCACCAGCAATATCAAACACGAGCTTGCACCTTTTTTCATTTAACTCCCAGTTGGTAACATCACGTTTTAGAAGTCATAAGCATTAAATGACATTTTCTTCCCTATCTACTTAAAAGGTTCAAGAGACGCTGTTACACAACCATGACCGATTAATTAAATCATCAACGTGAACCTTTGATATTACTTTATACTCTCCAAAAAGCTTCATGTCATATCATATGTTGTAAATTCACTGACTTAAAAAAGCTAAAAATCCAATATGTGCTAAAGCAGAGAAAATCTTATCTGTTAGTGCTCTTGAAAGAGAAAGTTAAGAAAAGTTAGGATTTTCAGCAGTATTGTGAATTAATTACTTCTGGAACTATATGAACTTTGTGAATGCTAAAGATTACTGAGATTCATACTTGCAAGTATGATCTACAGATTTAATCAGGCAAAATTCAAAATTTCAAAATAAACAATACTGTTGATTACGTTCTACATTCACAAGTCAGGAAAACGTATTTTGAACATGCTACAATCTGATAAATGATAATGTTTTGACACACAAATTCAATTCTCTGGCTCTAACAAATACGTTATCAATACTTTGGTACAGAAACTGTCAAGAATAAGCATTAACTTGAACGAAACTTGTCACATTGAGGTCTTGCTGCATTGAAGTATAATATTGCCTAACAGGGAAGGCAGATGAACTCAGGGCATGGTTAGGAACATGGGACTGGGATATCATAGCAATTACAGAAACATGGCTCAGGGATGAACAGGACTGACAGCTTAATGTTTCAGGATACAAATGCTACAGGAAGGATAGAAAGGAGGCAAGTGAGGAGGGGGAGTGGTATTTTTGATAAGAGATAGCATTACAGCTGTACTGAGGGAGGATATTCCCAGAAATACATCCAGCGAAGTTATTTGGATGGAACTGAGAAGTACGTGAGGGATGATCACCTTATTGGGATTGTAGCATCGATCCCCTAATAGTCAGAGGAAACTTGAGAAACAAATTTGTAAGGAGATCTCAGTTACCTGTAAAAATAATAAGGTAGGGAATTTTAACTTTCCAAACATAGACTGGGACTGCCATAGTGTTAAGGGTTTAGATGGAGAGGAATTTGTGAAGTATGCACAAGAAAACTTTCTGATTCAGTATGTCGATGTACCTACAAGAGGAGCAAAATTTGACCTACTCTTGAGAAATAAGGCAGGGCGGGTGATTGAGGTGTTAGTGGTAGAGCACTTTGGGGCCAGTGGCCATAATTCCATTAATTTTAAAACAATGATGGAAAAGGATAGACCAGATCTAAAAGTTGAAGTTCTAAATTGGAGGAAGGCCAATTTTGACGGTATTAGGCAAGAACTTTCAAAAGCTGATTGGGGGCAGATGTTCGCAGGTAAAGGGACGGCTGGAAAATTGGAAGCCTTCAGAAATGAGATAACGAGAGTCCAGAGCAAGTATATTCCTGTCAGGGTGAAAGGAAAGGCTGGTAGGTATAGGGAATGCTGGATGACTAAAGAAATTGAGGGTTTGGTTAAGAAAAAGAAGGAAGCATAGGTCAAGGATAGACAGGATAGATCGAATGAATCCTTAGAAGAGTATAAAGGCATTAGAAGGATACTTAAGAGGGAAATGAGGAGGGCAAAAAGGGGACATGAGATAGCTTTGGCAAATAGAATTAAAGAGAATCCAAAGGGTTTTTACAAATACATAAAGGACAAACGGGGTAACTAGGTACAGAATTGGGCCTCTCAAAGATCAACAAGGTAACCTTCGTGTGGAGCCATACGAGATGGGGCAGATACTAAACGAGTATTTTGCCTCAGTATTTACTGTGGAAAAGGACATGGAAGATATACAATGTATGGAAATAGATGGTGAGATCTTGAAAAATGTCCATATTACAGAGGAGGAAGTGCTGCATGCCTTGAAATGCATAAAACTGGATAAATCCCCAGGACCTGATCAGGTGTTCCCTAGATCTCTGTGGGAAGCCAGGGAAGTGATTGCTCGGCCTCTTACTGAGATATTTGTATCATCGATAGTCACAGGTGAGGTGCCAGAAGACTGGAGGTTGGCTAACGTGGTACCACTGTTTAAGAAAGGTGGTAAGGACAAGTCAGGGAACTATAGACCAGTGAACCTGACGTTGGTAGTGGGCAAGTTGTTGAAGGGAATCCTGAGGGACAGGATGTACATATATTTGGAAAGGCAAAGACTGATTAGGGATAATCAACATGGCTTTATGCTTGGGAAATCATGCCTCACAAACTTGATTGAGTTTTTTGAAAAAGCAACAAAGATGATTAATGAGGGCAGAGCAGTAGATGTGATCAACATGGATTTCAGTAAGACATTCGACAAGGATCCCCATAGGATACTGGTGAGCAAGGTTAGAACTCATGGAATATAGGGAGAACTCGCCATTTGGATACAGAACTGGCTCAAAGGTAGAAGACAGAGGATGGTGGTGGAGGGTTGTTTTTCAGATTGGAGGCCTGTGACAAGTGGGGTGCCACAAGGATTGGTGTTGGGTCCACTATTTTTCATCATTTCTATAAATGATTTGGATGCAAGCATAAGGGGTATAAGTTAGTAAGTTTGCAGATGACACCAAAATTGTAGGTATAGTGGACAGCGAAGAAGGTTACCTCAGATTACAACGGGATCTTGATCAGATGGGCAAATGGGCTGAAAAGTGGCAGATGGAGTTTAATTTAGATAAATATGAGGTGCTGCATGTTCGGAAAGCAAACCTTAGCAGGACGTATACACTTAATGGTAAGGTCCCAGGGAGCATTGGTGAACAGAGACCTACTCTTCAAACCTTTCTGCAAAAAAAAGATATTCAGACAGATATTGGTGAAAAATGGTACTGGCTAAGTTCTGATGTTACCTACATAAAACAGTTAAATGTATCAAGAATGTCCACAGAAAGTATGAAAAGCAGTATTGTCTTAATGAAATATGTATATGTCATGTTGCTGGGCCGAAGGGCCTGTTTCTACACTGTAAGTAATCTAATCTAATCTAATGATCACATCAAGCTGACATGATGAAACATATGATTTTACCAATTCAATATTTCCAAGCAAGATTGATCAAATTATTCTTCAAATTATTTCTTATAGTAAAATATTTTAAACAGCACTTTTACAGTTTAATTTCAAAACATTTTAATTGTGCTGCTAAGTATTTTGTTCAAAATGAACAAATGTTCAACACACAACAGTATGCTTTCAACATTCCTATAGAAAACAGAAGACAGTAAATAACACGCGGTATTTATCAGGAGAAAGGGGCGTGGTCCCAAGTTAGTCATACAGCAGTCCTTGAAAAACGTTGTTTTTAAAAAAACTAAGATTAATCGCAGCATTCAGAGTCAATTCACATATATTAAATACGGTGAACAGAATGATAACATTCAGTTGTCACTGCTAAATGCACCACTACATACAATCACCAGGCAACCTTCACTTTATGCCTTATCAACTTGTAAACATACACCACGTGTTAATATAAATTCGAAATTTATCCATGATACAAAACAACGAACACGGTAAAGGCTCCGTATTACTTAGTCACACTTTTAAACTACAGAAGTTGAGGGTTTTCATCACTGTTAACCCTTTTACACAACATATTGCAGACAAACAAAATGCTGCCATGTGTTTACATAAAAGGTTGGTGGGCGGGTACGCTGGTCCATCCGACGCCTCGAAAACTACCACAAGATAGTGTTCCTTGCCTCTAACTCCACGCTCTGCCCAGGGTCGTTGTTAATGAGGCTGTGCTCTAGTTCCCCAGTGACAACCCTATTCTCCTTCACATTTTGTTTTCGAGCCCTGTTTCTAACATGGCGACCAACACAAACAAACCCGCCGTGGGCGGGGTCCCAGCAACCTGACAGCCGACGCCGCTCCGCCTACCGACTGCTTCCATTGGTTCAGACCCATCTGTTGACGGGCACCCGTCCCGATGGCTATGTCTCATTGGCTCTCGGCACATCAATCAGATGACAAAACGGAGACAACAGCTTCCTCCGTCTTCATCCTCCATCACTCTCTCGTTTACTCTCTCTCTCTCTCTCTCCCTCGGTTGACTTCTCAATCCGATCGCCATGAAGGTAGAACAAGTACTTGCTTCAACAACAAAGAAATACCTTCGATAAAAGTTTCACCGCACCTACCTCTAGAAAGGCGTGTTGTCAGGTTGATCAGCTTCGGAGGTTGTGATGGGACAGCAAATCGAGACGCGCGTTTGTTTTGTTGATATCTTTCTGACGGGTTCCTGGAAAGCGCGTGACTGCACTGACGGGGCCAGGGGGCGGGGTCACAGAGCAGCCAATAACAGCGCCGCTTGCCCGCCAGTCAACCTATGCTCCCCTCATGCCCCCCCTCCCCCAAAACAGCAGCAGCCACCTCCGCCGCAGGTTCAATAGTGGCGTACCTCCAGAGTGGAGCTCGTACTGGGCGTGCGAAGCAATTGTATGATTGATGCATTTGAAAAACAAAATTCATTACACAGCGTATCGCATGTTCTTTGACGAAACGACTTGTCCCCTCATCAGTTTATATTACATCTCCTTCCACACATAGATGAGAATGTGTCAAATACTTTCGATTTTAAAAAATCAATCGGTTAGTCTATGGGATGTTTCTTGACAGCTGTGAAAATATGGGCCAAAAAGTGTGGTGATGGAAAAGTACAGCAGGTCAGGCAGCTTCCGAGGAGCACGACAGTCGACGATTCGGGCATAAGCCTGTCAGGCATGGGAGAGCGGAGATCAATATGGGGAGGGGGTAGCTGGGAAGGCAATAGGTCAATGCAGGTGAAAGGTGACAGAGGTTGGAGGAGAGGGTGTAACTGATAGATGGGGAGGAAAATGGACTGGAAGAGGATGAATCCCAATCAGACGGGTCTGGGAAGAGGTGGGTGGGCAGAGGGGAGATGTTCCCTGAGTTCCACAAGTTGTCTCCCACGTGTAGTTAAAAATCAGACAATACCGGGTTATAGTCCACAGGTTTATTTGGAAGCATTACTACTTCCGAATAAACCCATTGGACTATAACCTGGTGTTGTGTGATTTTTAACTTTTGTGAAAGTGAGGGCCACAGATGCTGGAGATTAGAGTCGAGAGTGTGGTGCTGGAAAAGCACAGATCAGTCAGCATCCGAGGAGCAGGAGAATAGCTTTTTGATCCACCCCTGTCAAACACTGACACCTCTTCATCATGGTTACGTGAATGGGTTAGGTGTTTGTGAAGTTGGTTTGAAGGTGTAGAGGTGTACTGTACCTTTAAGAGATAGGGGAAGCTGGCGAGGACTTAGAGAGGTATAGAGGGTGCTGAACAATTTAAAAATGTAACATTTGGTTGAAACAAATAGCTGGAATTACCATGGTACAAAAACAAATTCAAATTCAGTTTAAGCTATGCCCCAGATACCAAAATCCAATTGAGTTTGAATTTTACTGTTTGGGATGACATCAAACTAATGAAGTGATCCGATGTTTTGGGGTATAAAATCAGACATTTTGAATAGTTAGGGTGAGAACTACAAAGAGCTACCAAGAAGCAACAACTGCCAGCAGAATAGCTGTCTGAAAGATATCTGAGTATAAGAAATTTGTGCAGCAGAACACCAAAGTCGACCTAGAGGAATCGACAGAGACAGTTCAACATCCAAAGACTATTACTAGGTTTGAAATTGATTTTGCTTTAAATTTGAGAGAGAATTTATTGGACCAGTATTGTAAAGTGGGAGGTAAAAGATAGGCCTAAAAGAAAGCAGTTGTAAAAAGATGTTGTTTAATGTTCTCTGTTGGATTTAAAGAATAAAACTCTTAAATTTTACTTTAAATAGTGACCTCTGGACTAGTTCTTTGCCTCTTGAAATTTAACAGATTACAGCGCAAGGTGTCGGGTTTAAAGTTAGCAGAGGGGTTTACCCAGTGTCGTAACAAACTGTTCAACCTCCTTGTGGAAGCAGCATCTAGCAACTGCAGTCCTCAGTTTCTCTCAGTATCTGTGAAAATATTCCTACCACTTTTTGCACCAGTAAAAATGTTCTTCTGTGTCCCATTGACACTATAAAATCAATATTTGCTTGGAATGCAGCAGCAGAAAGTACTCAGCTTATGTGGAGATGTGTGAGCTTATGTTTCAAGTCAATAGCTCTTGATGCAAAATTTTTCTTTAGGTTTTCCAGCATTGGCAGTATTTTGCCTTTGTAGTGTTTATGCATGTATTAGGAAGAGTTATCACCCTTTTCTAAGTTCAGGAATTTACAAGTCCTACTCTGATCTGACTACGGGAGACGGCTTGGTTTCACTCACCACTCGTTACTCACCACCCTTTTGGCTCCAAGAACACATTTTCGACAAGGTAATCTTATAGAAAACTCCAGAGGATTCCGATACGCAGGGAGTAGAAGAGCCTGCATGCTGGAGAGCACACGCTGTGTCCAAGAGACCATAATCTCTCAGATAGTCTGCTTGAAAATGGAAGTTTGATATCCTTACTACCCTCAGAACCAATATTATATTAATTGTTATGAAACAGAAAATAATTAAGATGTACCTGAGAGTTGTCACTATTTATTGCTCCACTGCAGTCAAGTACCACTAACAACGTATCAATCTAGCAGCCCCATCAGCAAGAATTAGACAAGTGCTGTTTGAGACTAAAGTACAGTATGATTTTTCTAATTTAGGCAGTACCTTGGGATTGAGGATGCCTTCATTCCACTTGAATGGATTCTGAGAGGGCTGGTGAATCCCCCTGCAAACTGCAGAAGCTGCCCCATGTGTAAATGGTGCTTGGAGAGTCAGGGAGTTGAGTTGTTTAATGGTTTGTGAACTTGAGGACCAGGATCTCATTTTAGCAGGGAGAATTGATCAGGGTGACCAACTGTCCCATAGTAGAGGTAGTTGTCTGGTTCATTGCAGCTGAAATGCTGCTTGGCCTAGAATTTTGACCCTTAGGGTTTTGCACAAACATTGCAGGTGCCTGTACTCTGCACCTTCCACCTGTTCTCAGGTTCACCACCAACACCCCTGCTCCTAACACATCTCTCAGACAGTGTAGGATCTACTTCTGCAACTACTCTTTTGCACAGTTGTAGAGTGCTCACTTCACACCTCAGAAGCACCACCAGCAGTACCTTCAAAAGATCCTCCAAATGCAGTAGCAAGAATGTATCATTTCAACAGGAATATCTTCTCCAAAGC
Organism: Chiloscyllium plagiosum; assembly: GCF_037043375.1. Classification (NCBI taxonomy): domain Eukaryota; kingdom Metazoa; phylum Chordata; class Chondrichthyes; order Orectolobiformes; family Hemiscylliidae; genus Chiloscyllium; species Chiloscyllium plagiosum. The sequence goes on along the minus strand of NW_028270154.1, from coordinate 63,206,414 downwards.
CAAGATAATCAGCTTGGGCCACTGAAAACTCAAAACCAGCTCTACAGGCCAGGACTTGTATGCCTGGCACCAGAGTTCCAAAGCAACAACTCTGTACAGAACTTGGGCTTCAGGAGAACAGTGAATTAGGGATACCCTCAAAGCAATCCTGAAAAGATCAAATATTCTCATTAAGTCACAGAAATCTCTGGCTTATGACTCACTCAAATAGTTATGGTAGGCAAAAATTATCAAGACACTTCAAGAACATAGAACCCACACCATATTTACTGATCTCAAAGCAATTTGGGGGATCACCTGATTTTGGGTGAGCTCATTTGGCTAATACTCAGATATACATGAGGTATAAGTTTATGAACCAACGAGCCTTCGGGAGACAGTACTTGCTTGGAAATGGTGCTCCTCATTCATGACAATCACCAGTAAACAACAACCTATGGTCACCCAAAACTGGATGAACTAGAACATATATTGAACGTACTAGAAGATTTTCTGTAGTGTTGTTTACATTGGGTCAAATATCACTATAAATATTAAGTGAAAGTATGTGGAAATGTTGTAATTGATTTTTTTAAAGTAGCTAAATAAAAAATGTTTTTCACATGAAATTTTTAAATTACAAAATGATGTTTACTGAAGATGTGTTAATATTAACTATTATCCAAGAAATAATTAAGTTTGAAAATCTTACAGGAAATTACATATTTTCCATTCAATAGCAACTAATTAGTATTTTCATTCACTGCACCTACAGGTAATAATTTGCAAATAAATGAGAACGTTTAATTCTATTAGCTTGATATTCTTTCTGCAGTTAAATTTTATTTAAAAGATTACTTGAAAATCAAATCAATAATTTAGTCCATATTCAAAAAAAAGTTAAACACTCACTCAATGTATATTTCCCATCAATTTTAGTCCCATTAACCTTCCTAATATATTTTCAGTGGTGTTAGTTGTATTTATTTCCTCTTCCATTTTTGTCCCTTGATTATTTAGTATTTTTGAAATACTCTGTTTTCTAGCATGAAAGATGATGCAAAATATTTATTCGACTCCTCTGTCATTTCCTGGGAACCCATTATTTCCCCAGCCTCATTGTCTGAGGAGCCGATATCCACTTTGGCCCCTCTTAATTGGTAAATACTTCAAGTAGCTTTTACTTTCAAGCTTACCCGGTTTATTTTCTCTTCTGTTTTGGTCATCTTTTGTTGGTTGTTAAGATTTTCCCAGTCCTTGGCTCACTACCAATGTCTGCCATTGTACATTTTACTTTTAATTTGATGCTTTCCTTAAGCCCCTAGTTAATCCCGTTTAGTTTATCCCCTTCCTAGAGTCCTTCTTTCTTTTTGGGATATATCTTTGCTGTGAATCATGAAATATTTAATTAAACATTTCTCATTGTTTCTCAACTGCCTTTATTGGTAAACTCCTTTTCCAGTCAACTCCAGACAACTCTGCCCTCATTTCTTTGTATTTGCCCTTATTTAAGTTTTAGCATAATTGTTTCTGATTCAAGTTTCTCAATCGGAATGCTAAATTCTACCTCATGGTCACTGTTTATGAGTAGATCTTTATTCCCAAGACCTTCCATTTGACTTTTCCAATCTATAAGATTAAAGTCATCCGTGATCAATTAACACCTTTCGCCCCCCACCCCACCCCCACCCATATCTTATGTATTCTCTGCCACACAGTAGCTCAGTGGTTAGCAGTACTGCCTCAACTCCAGGGACCTATGTTCAATTCCACCCTTAGCAAACTGTCTGTGTGGAGTTTACACATTCTCCGTGTCAGCGTTTCCTCTGAGTGCTTTGGTTTCCTCCTGCAGTCCAAGGATGTGCAGGTTAGGTGGATTGGCTATGCTAGATTGCCCACAGCATCCAGGGATATGCAACCTAGGTGGGAAAAGCAGAGTTACAGACTTTGGGGGAGGGGAGGGGTGTCGGTCTGGGTGAATTGCTCTTTGGAGGATATGTGGACTTGATGGGCCAAATAGCCTACTACTCCCAATGTTGTCTTCCCATTGATATTTCTTACCTCCACCAATATGAATTCTATGTCTTCTAATCCAAGATCATTTCTGGCTATTGTACTTACTTTCATCCCAACCCACCACCTTTCCTGCCTGCCTCTCCGTTCAAAAAGTCACACTCACCTGAATATTTAGTTCCCAACTTTGATCGTCTTATAACCATAGCTCTATAATGGTTGTAAGATCAAACCTATTAAACTCCATTCATTTATTTTGTTCAAAGTGCTGTGTACTTTTAAGTAAAGAGCTATTAATTTTGCCTTTCCACTATAATTTCCCCCCGATGAGCCAAGGAATGGCAGGTGGAGTTTAATTTATCTAACTGTGAGGTGCTTTACTTTGGAAAGGCAAATTAGGGCAGGACTTATACACTTAATGGTAAAGTTCTGGGGAGTGTTGCTGAGCAAAAAGACCTTGGAGTGCAGGTTCATAGTTCCTTGAAAATGGAATCTCAGACAGGATAGTGAAGGCAGCATTTAGTACGTTTGCCTTTATTGGTCAGTACACGGAGTACAGGAATTGGGAGGTCATGTTGTGCCTGTAAAGGACATTAGATAGGCCACTTTTGGAATATTGCGTTTAATTCTGGTCTCCCTGCTATAGGAAGGATATGGTTATACTTGAAAGGGTTCAGAAGAGATTTACATGGATGGTGCCAGGGTTGGAGGGCTTGAGCCATTGGGAGCTGCTGAATAGACTGGGGCTAGTTTCTCTGGAATGGTGACGTTAGAGGCTTCTAAAATTATGAGGGGCATGGATAGGGTGAATAGCCAAGGTCTTTTCTCCAGGTAAGGGAGTCCAAAACTAGCAGGCATAGGTTTACGGTGAGAGGGGAAAGAATTAAATGGGATCTAGGGGTAACGTTTTCCATAGAGTAGCAGCACACATATGGATTGAGAAAGTGCTAGAGGCTTTTGACATTTAAAAGGCATCAGGATGGGTATATGAATAGGAAGGGTTTAAAAGGAGCATGGACCAAATGTTGGCAAATAGGACTAGATTAATTTAGGATATCTGGTCAACTTGGACCAGTTACACCAAAGGATCTGTTTCAATTCTGTACAACATTATGAGCTGCTATTTTTCTATGTTTGCATATTGTCATTTCCTGTTGGTCTCTGGTATTGTGATCCAAATAGCTGCCCTGCACTGCACTGCTGCCATTTCATTTTGTTTAAGCTAATTATAAGTTGAAGCTTATAAAACTAAAGTCCTCCCCATAGCCTTAGTCATTCAATTCACCATCACAACAGTCACAGTGTGGTTCAAGTGAAACCCATCACTGGCTGGACCACCATTTATTGCCATTCCAAAATTTCCCAGTGGGCAGTTAGAGTCAACCATATTCATGTAGTCCAGACAAAGTAAGGACAGCAGTTTTCTTCTCCCTAACGGACATTAGTAAACCAGATGGGTTTTTCTGACAATCGACACTGGTTTCAATGGCCATCATTAGAATCTTAATTCCAGATTTTTATTGGATTCAAATTCTACCACTTGCCATGGTGGGATTTGTTCCGGGAACCCAGGTTCGTTACCTGGGTTCCTGGATTAGTAATCTCGTGGTAATACCACTATGCCATCATCTCCCTCTTTTCTTGTATAAATCCATGAGCTAAAACCCCTTCCACCCACATCAATCTTTGAGCAACACATTTAATTCCCCAACTTGATTGACCATCTGCCAGTTTGCTCATATGCCATGAAGGTTCTGATTATAATTTAGCTCCCAACTATTCAATTACATTTAGTACCTCTTTTCTGTTCACTCAATGATGGCAAAAGAATGAATGCGGAGGTAATTTTCAATTAACTTTTGATTATGTAATTAACACTTATGATCCCAGCTGATGTTACAACTAGATAAGTCAGATCTCAGAAATAGCTTGATACATTTTTGTTCAGTTAATTAACATCCTGGATAATCAGATTCACACAAGGCAGCAAGCTTTCTTCAAAAAGTTCGTTACACAAAAAAAAGTGAAAAAGCAAACCAGACTATTTACATATAAAACCTATTAGAATAAATGACAACATGTAGCAAAATAAAGTTCAAACTGTCTCCCATCACTATCCACTTCAGACTCAAAGGGATTCAATTAATTGACTCCTGACAGTTTCTTGGGCTTGGCCCATGGAGACAATTTGATCAGTCTTTTCCAAATATGCAGAGTAGAAAGTAGTTTAGAGCACAAGCCTTTTGAAGTTATAACATTAAGTTAAAACAAAAGAAAATTTTATTTTCTATGCAACATTTTGTGGTATGGTTCTGTGGCTAATTTCTGGCTGATCAGATTTATTCTTTAAACATTAAATGGTACCAACAGGGTCATAACACAATTTGAACTTAAGAAGTTGTGAATTAGTCCAGAAAGTCAACAGGTTGGAGATGAAGAGAGAAGGCAGTGACGTGTACAAGTAATGTCAAAACTCTGCCACATTTTGATGAGAAAGGTGTTGAAGTCTTCTTTATTTCATTTGAAAAATTGGCAAGGCAGATGAAGCGGTCAGAGAACTTGTGGATGCTAGTTCAGACTAAACTGGTAGGCAGAGCTAGTGAGGTATTTGCCATGCTGTCAGATGACAGGTCAAGAGATTATGCAGATGTCAAACAGGCTATTTTGAGTGCTTATGAATTGGTACCAGAAGTGTATAGACAACAGTTCAGAAACAAAGAAGGAACCAGGTCAGACTTATGTTAAGTGTGAAAAAATTAAACGGTCATTTTGATAGATGGGTGCGGGCCTTAAAAATAGTTAAGGCATATGATAAACTTCCATGATAATGCACACGAATTAAGAACTGAGAAGAGTGGCAGAGATTACAGATGAATATACATTGGTGCAAAGGCAAAATTTAGCTTCTGACAGTAATTTCATCCTGTGAGCAACAAAAATTGGGAGAAGGGGAGATCCTACATTACAAAACAAAGATTAGAGCACACTGGTAATAGCTTATCACAGGTGAGAAAAGCCCAAAATGGTGAAAAGGAGGTGAAAGGCCTCAGGTGTTTTCACTGTGCTAAGGTGGGACATGTAAAGTCACAGAGCTGGACGTTAAAGAAAGGCACTGTGGGAAAAGATGTGGTAAAAAGACGCAAAGTCAGTGGCATTAGTGAAAGTAGAAAAGGAAACTCCAAGAGGAGCTGAGAAGCTGCAGCAGAGTGCACAGTCTAGGCAGGGGCCGGGTATGGGGTTAGTGCCTGATCTCTGTAAAGCTTTACCCACAGAGGTGAAGTCTTACTCAAAAGAACAGGGGGAGAAAGGAAAGAAGTTTAACTGACAGATACAAGATCTAATCAGTCAGTCTCTAATGGTAAGAGATGACCTGTTACCCAGGAGAGAGGTAATTTGTGGGATGGATGGATGGATAGAAAGAAATGTAGCATTCCCCTATGGAAGATCAGGTTGGAGAGCCAACTCAAGACTGGGGAAGTAACAGCGGAGTGAAAGAGTGTCAGTTCCAGGAATACAGTTCTCACTACAGGAAATGATGTCACCAACACAACGAAACCTAAACATAAAAATACAGTTTATTCTTGGGAACGATTTAGCAGGATCCAAGATGGAATTCTGGATTAGTGGTGCTGGAAGAGCACAGCAGTTCAGGCAGCATCCAATGCATCTCGTCCACATCACGCACCTCCGCCCTCAGACCCCACTCCTCGAACCGTAACAAGGACAGAACGCCCCTGATGTTCACCTTCCACCCTACCAACCTTCGCATAAACCAAATCATCTGCCGACATTTCCGCCACCTCCAAAAAGACCCTACCACTAGGGATATATTTCCCTCCCCACCCCTTTCCGCCTTCCATAAAGACCATTCCCTCCATGACTACCTGGTCAGGTCCACGCCCCCCCTACAACCCACCCTCCCATCCTGGCACCTTGCCCTGCCAACACAGGAACTGCAAAACCTGCGCCCACACCTCCTCCCTCACCTCCATCCAAGGCCCTAAAGGAGCCTTCCACATCCAAAGTTTTACCTGCACATCCACTAATATCATTTATTGCATCCGTTGCTCCCGATGCGGTCTCCTCTACATTGGGGAGACTGGACGCCTCCTAGTTGAGCGCTTTAGGGAACATCAACCACACCGCTCTGTGGCCCAACATTTCAACTCCCCCTGCCACTCTGCCGAGGACATGGAGGTCCTGGGCCTCCTTCACCACTGCTCCCTCACCACCAGATGCCTGGAGGAAGAACGCCTCATCTTCCGCCTCGGAACACTTCGACCCCAAGGCATCAGTGTGGACTCAGTTTCCTCATTTCCCCTTCCCCCACCTTACCCTAGTTCCAAACTTCCAGCTCAGCACTGTCCCCATGACTTGTCCTACCTGCCTATCTTCTTTTCCACCTATCCACTCCACCCTCCCCCCCGCCCTCGACCTATCACCTTCATCCCCTCCACTCACCTATTGTCCTCTATGCTACTTTTTCCCCACCCCCACCCTCTAGCTTATCTCTCCACGGCTTCAGGCTCTCTGCCTTTATTCCTGAAGGGCTTTTGCCCAAAACATCGATTTTACTGCTCCTCTGATGCTGCTGTGCTCTTCCAGCACCACTAATCCAGAATCTGGTTTCCAGCATCTGCTGTCATTGTTTTTACCTCCAAGATGGAATTGACACCCCTTGTTGTGAAGAAGCCAAAGGAAGACAAGGAACTGAGGAGTTAAAAGAAAAATACCCTGGAATTTTCCCAGACTGTGCAACAATAAGGTCCCACTATCATAAGTCACAGCACAAAGCAAAAACTCAAGAGAAAGATGAAGGAGTTGAGATTCAGTTAGCAGATACCCTGTTTGATGTAATGGTGCAAGAAAAACCTGAACAGGCAGGGGGTCAGGCACAAGTGTTTAGCCTTGAAAGCCTAATGGACTTACAACAGAAAGATGACACATGCATAATCAGTAGAGGAGGCAGAATGTATTCCTGAGAGTTGTTATCTGAAAGATAGAATCCTAAGACAAAAATGGAAACGACAACAGGTTAGTGCAGAAGAGAAACGGGGCAGAAGTGCTCCAGATTGTGTTGCCGGTAGCATACAGACAGGAAGTGTTATGGGTAGCACAATAGGTGGTCACATAGATGTACGGAAGACTCAGGCTAAGGTACAAAAGCATTTTTTTTGGCTTGGACTGCACAAGGATGTGCTTAACTTTTGCCATACGGGTCATGTGCCAAATGGTAGGTAATCCACAGGCAGTAATAAAACCAGCATCTTTGTTGCTAATTCCCACATTCGAAGAACCTTTTGCGCAGGTTAGGATTGATTGTATAGGTCCCCTTCCTGAAGCTAAAAGTGGGAACCAGTACTTGCTAACCATAATAGATGTATCTACCAGATTTCCAGAGGCAATTCCATTACAGAGTATTAAGGCAAAAAGGGTTATAGAGGAGTTAGTAGCTTTCTTCGCGCAGTATGGGCTACCCAGAGACATTCAAATCAGACCAAAAGTCTAATTTTACTGCTAGGCTGTTTAGGAAGTCATGGATAGCTTAGGCATGCAGCACTTTAAATCAAGGGCATATCATCCTGAATCCCAGGGAGCTTTGGAAAGGTTGCATCAGACCCTGAAGACCATGTTAAGCGTCCTGTTAGGATTATCTAAATGATTAGGATAAAAGGTATACCAATGATATTGATTGTCATTAGAGCTGTCCCAAACAAATCTACTCAGTTTACTCCCTTTGAGTTAATATTTGTACATGAAGCGGGAGGGCCATTGAAATTAATCAAAGAGAAATTGACAGGACTGAAGTCGGAGATGTCACATTTAGATTATGTATCGTAGGTGAGGGAGAGATTATATCAGGTAGGTGAGTTAGTTAAACAGCATTTGAAGATGGCACAGCATAGAATGAGCTGAAAATGTGTTGCTGGAAAAGCGCAGCAGGTCAGGCAGCATCCAAGGAACAGGAGAATCGACGTTTCGGGCATAAGCCCTTCTTCAGGAATGAGGAAAGTGTGTCCAGCAGGCTAAGATAAAAGGTAGGGAGGAGGGACTTGGGAGAGGGGCTTTGGAAATGCGATAGGTGGAGGGAGGTCAAGGTGAGGGTGATAGGCCGGAGTGGGGTGGGGGCGGAGAGGTCAGGAAGATGATTGCAGGTTAGGAAGGCGGTGCTGAGTTCGAGGGATTTGACTGAGACAAGGTGGGGGGAGGGGAAATGAGGAAACTGAATTGAACTCAGACTTCTCCAGTTTCCTCATTTCCCCTCCCCCCACCTTGTCTCAGTCAAATCCCTCGAACTCAGCACCGCCTTCCTAACCTGCAATCATCTTCCTGACCTCTCCGCCCCCACCCCACTCCGGCCTATCACCCTCACCTTGACCTCCCTCCACCTATCGCATTTCCAAAGCCCCTCCCCCAAGTCGGTCACCCCTCAGCCTCCAATGCTCCAGGGAAAACAGCCTCAGCCTGTTCAGCCTCCCCCTACAGCTCAAATCCTCCAACCGTGGCAACATCCTTGTGAATCTTTTCTGAACCCTTTCAAGTTTCACAACATCTTTCCGATAGGAAGGAGACCAAAATTGCACGCAATATTCCAACAGTGGCCTAACCAATGTCCTGTACAGCTGCAACATGACCTCCCAACTCCTGTACTCAATACTCTGACCAATAAAGGAAAGCATACCAAACGCCTTCTTCACTATCCTTTCTACCTGCGACTCCACTTTCAAGGAGCTATGAACCTGCACTTCAAGGTCTTTGTTCAGCAACACTCCATAGGACCTTATCATAAACTGTATAAGTCCTGCTAAGATTTGTTTTCCCAAAATGCAGCACCTCACATTTATCTGAATTAAACTACATCTGCCACTTCTCTGCCCATTGGCCCATCTGGTCAAGATCCTGTTGTAATCGGAGTAACCTTCTTCACTGTCCACTACACCTCCAATTTTGGTGTCATCTGCAAACTTACTAACTGTACCTCTTATGCTCGCATCCAAATCATTTATGTAAATGACAAAAAGTAGAGGACTCAACACTCCACTCGTCACAGGCCTCCAGTCTGTAAAACAACCCTCCACCATCACCCTCTGTCTTCTACCTTTGAGCCAGTTCTGTATCAAAATGGCTAGTTCTCCCCGTATCCTGTGAGATCTAACCTTGCTAATCAGTCTCCCATGGGGAATCTTGTCGAACGCCTCACTGAAGTTCATATAAATCACATTTACCGCTCTGCCCTCGTCAATCCTCTTTGTT